>NC_091172.1:5586028-5814315 GCF_040958095.1 Procambarus clarkii
TCCTCCCGTCCATCTTCCCCTTGACCCCCCTCATCCCCACACCCTTTGTCCTCCCCCTTCTTGCCCTCTTTCTCCCTTTCTCCACTCCCCCTTTCCCACTTCCTCCCTCTCCAACCCCCCTGAAAATTTCCTGAATTTTCTTTCAGGAAATGTATGTGTTTCTTTCCCTTCCTCCCCCTCACTTTCCCCCATCATCGTCACCTTCGACCCTTCCCCCCTCTCCTTCTCACCCCCTCCCCTACTCACCCCCTCCCCTTCTCACCCCCTCCCCTTCTCAGCCCCTCCCCTTCTCAGCCCCTCCCCTTCTCACCCCCTCCCCTTCTCAGCCCCTCCCCTTCTCACCCCCCTCCCCTTCTCAGCCCCTCCCCTTCTCACCCCCTCCCCTTCTCAGCCCCTCCCCTTCTCACCCCCTCCCCTTCTCACCCCCTCCCCTTCTCAGCCCCTCCCCTTCTCAGCCCCTCCCCTACTCACCCCCTCCCCTACTCACCCCCTCCCCTTCTCACCCCCTCCCCTACTCACCCCCTTCTCACCCCCTCCCCTTCTCACCCCGCCCCTTCTCACTTCTCTTTATCTCTATTCTTCAATATTTATACCTTAAATGAGAATGTTTGTTTGTCCAAAGTTGGAGGCGAGACGCTTGGGACTAGCTTCACCCAAATTGGCAGAGGGAATAGTTTGGGATATGGGATGAACATAGGCTGGTCGCCAGAATTCAAAAGGGAACAGCGTGTCAGAGTCACACTCAGACCCCCACGGCCATTTTTGGCACTGCCTCCTAATCAGCTACACGGCGAAATACTTTAAAAAAAAATCGAAACAGCTTTTATTCTTATATTCAGCTGTATTCATTGATCTCGGGAAAATTAACAGAACTTTCCTGTTATTCAAACTAGGGACATAATCCCATAAAGCATCCAAATTAAATTTTGCCTCTCCTCCCCCCACCCCACCCCCATCCCCACAGAAAACTGATGGCTAACTCACATGTTCATAAGGGGGGAACAATTATATTCTTTGTGACTTTCTTTAATATTATAGTGACACTTACGTTTATTATGATATTAGTAATATTGTAGGATAGATAAATATAGAGAAAGGGAAGGGGGGTGGAGGGAGGTGGGAGGGTAGGTGTGAAGGGGCAGAGGGGGGGGGGAGGGGTAAAGGAAGGTTGTGTAGGTGGGAAAGAAACCCCATGTATTTTCTGAGAGAAGGGGAATGGAGGAAAGGGACAGAGACAGAAACAGAGATGAAAGACACACACAGACGACAGAGGCAGATAGAGACAGTGGATGGATCGATGGATGGATAGATCTACCTATAGATCCATCCATCCATCTATCTATCCATCACCCCATTTCCTTGTTTTATTCTGGTGAATCTGACCAGCCTATGACCATCCCCTCTGCCAATTTGAGTGAGGCCAGCCCCAAGCGTCTGGCCTCCGGCTTTGGACAGATGGACACTCCCTCTTATAATGTAGATATAGATTAACTGGTGGTTTCCACTTACAGATTGGCAGTGACCATAAGGAGATGGACAAGGTGTGCAAGCTTCTCCCCTTTGTCCAACACAAGGGCCAGGCCATCACTGTCACAGAACCAATCAGCCCAGCGGAATTCATTCCCAGTAAGTGATTTGCGTCGTAATGGCCCATAAGACAGTATGACTCTATAGCACTTAGAAAAAAATGATGACAAGGAACTTGGATAACTTATTGATTTTGTGTGTCTTAAAGGCTTGTCTTTGTGCCTTGATAGTTGCAAGCGGTTGGGCACGGTTCCTTCACTCCCTCCTCTTATCCTATCATATCCCTTCCATGTGCTATATAGGTGTTAGGCTTTCTCCTGATAATTATCCTACCCTGCACATCTTGAGGTTATCTTGAGATGATTTCGGGGCTTTAGTGTCCCCGCGGCCCGGTCCTCGACCAGGCCTCCACCCCCAGGAAGCAGCCCGTGACAGCTGACTAACACCCAGGTACCTATTTTACTGCTAGGTAACAGGGGCATAGGGTGAAAGAAACTCTGCCCATTGTTTCTCGCCGGCGCCTGGGATCGAACCCAGGATCACAGGATCACAAGTCCAGCGTGCTGTCCGCTCGGCCGACCACATACACTTCATTCATTCACAAAAGAAAATAACATTAAAGCACCTGAGCAATATCACAAAATATCACAATATAATTGTTTCTGATTGGAATGAGTCTTATCTCTATTGTGCCTAAAGGTAAAAAGATTGGTGATTAGTTCTAAGTAAGCTGTAAAAATACCTGCTAACATTTTTTATCAATTTTACTGTTAATGTATCAATTTTTTTTTCTGTTAGTTTAAGGACTTGCCCGAAACGCTATGCGTGCTAGTGGCTGTACAAGAATGTTAATTCAACTTATTTTCTATATTCTCTGTCATCCCCCAATGTAACTTCTTGTATATAAATAAATAAATAAATAAATAAATAAATAAATAAATAAATAAATAAATAAATAAATAAATATTTATGAGGGTAAATCAAATGCAAATGAGATGTCATTCTTGGCTTCTATTGATTTCTTATTGAAGTAAATCCTATCATGCGAGGCTTGCAACACGAAGTTTCTTTCATCTGAATAAAGGCAGTGAGGCTGTAAAGACCGAGGCACAATATGGTTTGCACATAAAATTGCCTTTAGATGTGAGCTACTGTTTTGGTCGCTGGAAGCTTAATACCACCTTCACATTACACACTGAAGTTATATACCAAGGTGTTACATCTCACCTTTAACATGGCATATCGACCTGTCATTATGAGTGAACTCGCCAGAATGGATGTACAGTCCAGCAGAGAAGGGAAAGATGGGCAGACTGCATTTTCTTGGACCTTTCAGGAAGCTTTTGGCACAGTTCCCCACTAGAAACTGTTGCATAAGTTGGAGAAGCAAGCTGGAGTAAGCGGTAAGGTGCTCCAATAGATAAGGGAGTACCTAGTTATGTACTGTGAGGAGTGAGACCTCAGACTGGGGGTGAAGTCATCAGCGGGGTCCCACAGGGTTCTGTACTCGGACCTATCTTGTTTCTGATATACGTGAATGATCTTTCAGAATGTTTATACTCATTCCTCTCAATGTTTGCTGATGATGCTAATATTATGAGAAAGATTAAGACAGGACAGCAAGAGGCTACAGGATGACCTGGACAGACTGAAGTAATGGTCCAACAAATGGCTACTAGAGTTTAACTCAAGCAAGTGCAAAGTGATGAAGATAGGCATAGGGAGCAGGAGGCCAAACACAAGGTACCAGCTGGGAGAGGATATCCTTCCTCTTGGAAAAGAGAACGATTTGGGGGTTGTTATCACATCAGACCTGTCCCCCTGAAGCCCACATCAAAAGGATAACATCAGCGGCGTATGCAAGGCTGGCGAACATAAGAACTGCCTTCAAAAATTGTGTAAGGAATCATTCAGAACCTTGTATACTTCATATATCAGACCAGTACTGGAATATGCGCCTCCAGTGCATATCTACTCCAGCGAGTCCACATCTAGTCAAACACAAAAAACGAGGTTAGAAAAGGTTTGGAGGTGTGCCGCCAGGCTAGTCCCCGAGTTGAGAGGAATGAGCTACGAGGAAAGATTACTGGAACTGAACCTCACGACACTGGAAGACAGAAGAGTTAGGAGTGACATGATCACTACCGATAAAATTCACAGGGATTGACAGGGTAGGTAAAGATAAACTATTCAACATTGGTGGTACGCGAATAAGGGGACACAGGTGGAAATTGAGTACCCAAATGAACCACAGGGACGTTAGAAATTTTTTTTCAGTGTCAAAGTAGTTAACAGGTAGAATGCATTATGCAGTGATGTGGTGGAGGCTGACTCCATACACAGTTTCAAATGTATATATGATAGAGTCCAGTAGGCTCAGGAATCTGTACACCAGTTGATTGTACTCTAGCTCCACCACCGCATGCACAACTAGGTGAGTACAGTATGAGGACGGGTTCTTCGTTGGATCAGAGGCTTTTTACTCACATGTGCTGTTTCAATAGCACAGGAGTGTAGGTAGAAACTTTGAACTAGGCACGGGGGTGCTTCCCGACATGGCGACGACTGGAGGTGCGCACAGCGTCTCTCCTACAAACATTCACGATACCTTTGAGGGTTTTAAGAAACCACAGTTATATGGCACGCATTTAAATCAAGATGGTCACCCGGTCTTGGAGGAAGATCCAGATGGCGGTTTCCAGGACAGTAAACATCACAGTAAGGCAATGATGTGCAGCACCGCCATCATACAGAGGTAAACAGAGAGACCCTTCCGGCCCCACGCGGCCTCAGTATCAACATCCGCCGCTCAACCAAGATAGGACAAGTTCTCCTGCTTTGCAAACTTTCATCATTGCCTTTGATGACGAAGATAGGAGTGTTTTCGGAATTAGCAGGACACAAAGTATCCTATATAATGTCATTCCTCATATATTTAAGATAAAAGTGCACGATGTTAGACCTAAAAAACAAAGGAATTTAATCGCAGTGGACCACAAACACAGCGAGGAACTAGAGCTTTCGGACGTTACTGACATCTGTGGATACAAAGTCCAATGCTACAAACCACTAGGAGACCGATTAGCGGTCTCCTACAACATGTCGGATATGTCATCCGACATGTTGTAGACATTAGTGCAGACGACATCAAGGCACAACTTCAGGTAGATGACATTTCAATCTTCGGAGTCAAAAATATTATGTGTAGATCAAATGGAGAACTGAGTGATACAGTCACAGCCCTGCTTACTTTTCTAGACTACTTTCCCCTGCTCGGGTCTGGATTAACGGCTTCCTCCATAAACTAGAGGTGTACGTACCACCTTCCCACTCAGTGCTTCAGATGTAAAGGTTTTAACCATACCTCCAGAGGCTGCACCAACTAACCCACTCTAACCTAACCTTATACACATTAACCACATGTTACTTAATGTACTCTAACTTATCCTACCATAATCTACCCTAACCTATCTGAATTGCGACTAATTGCCAAACATACTTCGACTCAATCTCATTCTCTTGAATGTCAGCAACACTTTGATACCACCATTAACACAGCTCCTTACCTTGTCATCCCATTTCCACTCATATGTCTGTTTTTTCATTATCCTCACACAAATGGAAGAGATCGATAACTTCCAACCTCTGCCAAATTATGAACATAGATGCGCCATTGTGAGTGCCGCGTCTATCAAGATCACTACTCGTGCAGTCTTCGAGAGGACACACCTTCATGCAAACTGCACGTCTCGGCAAAAAGAACTAGGCACCTTACAGGAAGGTTTCCTGTGATGTATTAATTAATGCTCTATTTAATTCCAGCTAAGTATGCCAACAATTTCATTGTTAATAGTGTTTTGGTGTTGGGCACAAGGTTTATCAGCCACGGGAGGGTTAATAGCCCCACCACAAATGCTTACTGACCAACCAGGAAGTATACTTTTGCCCTCAATATTATCCAGAACCAGAATAAACTCTCCTGGTATATACGCAGAGAAATGAGCGTGCACTTCTCAGTGAAGAATATCTTTATAAAACTTTATATATCTATCTCTGGCAATAATGGGTGTTTGATTACAGACGGCTCTTAATTTAAAATTACAAAATACATCTTTTATGAATTTAAGTCATGTTCTTTTGGATTGGTGGATGTGACTTGGTTATAATTTTTTGAATTAATTTATCATGGGAAAATCTTTGGAGTAGGACGGAAGAATCGAACCAGCGTCCAGAGTGACCCCAGATGTGCACCTCTTCATGAATCATGATATGCTTAAAAATAACCCAATGTGGAGTCTGTCTCATAGGTATATTACGTTATTTGGATTTCATTGTGCAATTTCTTATATTACAGAAAATGGATCGTACTGGACATATGGCGGTTCTCTTACCACTCCGCCATGTTATGAGTCTGTCACCTGGATTGTTTATGAGCAGCCCATTAAAATTTCTCAGGAACAGATGGATGCATTCAGGTTAGTATATGACAAATTACTGTTAGCACATTCTCTTTCATTTTCATGTGGTTACGCTTGCAGACAGCTAGGGTACACTCAGAACCCTACGGTAGCCTATCCTGAGGTTACTCTTGCAGACAGCTAGGGTACACTCAGAACCCTACGGTAGCCTATCCTGTGGTTACCCTTGCAGACAGCTAGTGTACACTCAGAACCCTACGGTAGCCTATCCTGTGGTTACCCTTGCAGACAGCTAGGGTACACTCAGAACCCTACGGTAGCCTATCCTGAGGTTACTCTTGCAGACAGCTAGTGTACACTCAGAACCCTACGGTAGCCTATCCTGTGGTTACGCTTGCAGACAGCTAGGGTACACTCAGAACCCTACGGTAGCCTATCCTGTGGTTACCCTTGCAGACAGCTAGGGTACACTCAGAACCCTACGGTAGCCTATCCTGTGGTTACCCTTGCAGACAGCTAGGGTACATTCAGAACCCTACGGTAGCCTATCCTGAGGTTACTCTTGCAGACAGCTAGGGTACACTCAGAACCCTACGGTAGCCTATCCTGTGGTTACCCTTGCAGACAGCTAGGGTACATTCAGAACCCTACGGTAGCCTATCCTGAGGTTACTCTTGCAGACAGCTAGGGTACACTCAGAACCCTACGGTAGCCTATCCTGAGGTTACTCTTGCAGACAGCTAGGGTACACTCAGAACCCTACGGTAGCCTATCCTGTGGTTACCCTTGCAGACAGCTAGGGTACACTCAGAACCCTACGGTAGCCTATCCTGAGGTTACTCTTGCAGACAGCTAGGGTACACTCAGAACCCTACGGTAGCCTATCCTGTGGTTACCCTTGCAGACAGCTAGGGTACACTCAGAACCCTACGGTAGCCTATCCTGTGGTTACCCTTGCAGACAGCTAGGGTACACTCAGAACCCTACGGTAGCCTATCCTGTGGTTAAAGTGGTTGGGTTGTTGGGGGTCACTGAACGCGAGGGATAGTCACTTGAGACTTTCCTCTCAATCAGTTTAAAAGAGAAAACTATGAACTACTAATTAAATTCTATATAAATTCTTACTTCCTAAATGTCAACCTATGTTTTACTGTTATTGAACATTAATTACTAAACCTGTACTACTGATTGTTATCTGCCGTGTAAAAATTTAATGTTCAGAATAAGAGAGTTATTACTGTTAGTCATCTGCTCGGACTAGTTAGTTAGGACTGGAGAAAATGAAGGTTGTGTCATCAGCAAATAGAATTGGCTGAAGCTATCTTAAAACTATCATATTGATTACTGCACTTTATCTTATTTTATCAAATTGAGATATAGAAAGAGACTCTGCAGTGATTTAGACATTAACAAAAGTACAATCAATCTAAAACAAAGTACTGTACTTTAAGACTAGTAGATATATATTAGTTAACATGTCGGCAGGAAATACAGATTGATTATAGGCAAGCCTAATACAGTATTACTGTAGTAGTGGGGAAAGGAACTTTATCTCTTTATTGATACAAGCAACCCTTCTCTTTTTTTTTTTTTTTTTTTTTTTTTTTTTTGTAGGCTGGATCTCTTTACAAGGAATCCTTCTCTTACTCAAGTCTGCATCTCTTCATTGTCACTAGCAGCCCTTCTCTTACTCAAGGCTGCATCTCTTCATTGTCACTAGCAGCCCTTCTCTTACTCAAGGCTGCATCTCTTCATTGTCACTAGCACCCCTTCTCTTACTCAAGGCTGCATCTCTTCATTGTCACTTGCACCCCTTCTCTTACTCAAGGCTACATCTCTTCATTGTCACTTGCACCCCTTCTCTTACTCAAGGCTGCATCTCTTCATTGTCACTTGCACCCCTTCTCTTACTCAAGGCTGCATCTCTTCATTGTCACTTGCACCCCTTCTCTTACTCAAAGCTGCATCTCTTCATTGTCACTAGCAGCCCTTCTCTTACTCAAGGCTGTATCTCTTCATTGTCACTTGCACCCCTTCTCTTACTCAAGGCTGCATCTCTTCATTGTCACTTGCACCCCTTCTCTTACTCAAAGCTGCATCTCTTCATTGTCACTAGCAGCCCTTCTCTTACTCAAGGCTGCATCTCTTCATTGTCACTAGCACCCCTTCTCTTACTCAAGGCTGCATCTCTTCATTGTCACTAGCAGCCCTTCTCTTACTCAAGGCTGCATCTCTTCATTGTCACTAGCAGCCCTTCTCTTACTCAAGGCTGCATCTCTTCATTGTCACTAGCAGCCCTTCTCTTACTCAGGGCTGTATCTCCTCATTGACACTAGCAGCCCTTCTCTTACTCAAGGCTGCATCTCTTCATTGACGCTAGCAAACCTTCTCTCTTCACTGACACTTGTAATCCACTTGTTACTGTAGCTGTTATCCCCTTTTCTCTAGTTTTTGTATTGCTATGTTGTAGTGCAACATATTTCTTTATATAACTGTGACGCTTCAAATTTCTTAACAGAGTATTGAGTTTAAGAATTACAAAGATTTCAATTAAAATTAAATTATTCAATACAGTAAAGTTAGGAATGACAAGCACGCGTTGCAAACATTTGAACTCTTAACTTACATTTTGATTATTGATATTCTTCTCTCAGATCCATGAAGTCGTATCATCCTTGTGAGAGTTGTCCCGAGGATGAATTAGCTGGTGCTCTTGTCGAGAACTACAGACCCCCTTGTCCTATTTGTGATAGAGTCGTCAAGGCTTACAAGGATTCAGCGCAGGAGGAATAAGGAGCAAAAGTGAACATTTTGTTATGTGTAAGAACATGGTAGAATCTAATAAGGTATGCACGTGAAGATCCAGATAATGCGTGCAAGAAGTAAAGTGAATTGTTTTTCTTCTGGGCATTGCCTGTTGTAAAGGATACAAGATACATTTAAAACTGTGCACATCTCATTATGAAAACTATTTCGAATGACTTCATTTTGCTATGTACAGAAATTCTACACCCTTTACAAGAATGTTAACTTTCTTTGGAATTAAAGAACAGGGAAATTGTTCCAATAACGCTGACATGTGTAACATGTAAGAATAGTATTGTACCAATGGAACTTTTAGCACTGTACTTTGCAATGTGCATCTTATCTGTAGTTATTGCATGTTTATACAATATTTCAAATATGTTTAAAAAAAAATTCAGGCTCCTATGAGAGCACATAGTGTTCCATTAATTACTGTAGCTCCTTAGTCATCTGCATGCTAATAACATATAGTTAAAATTTGCACTAATAGTCAGATAATAAAGTAAAAGGAATAAGAATTGTAAGCTGAAAGAAACTACATACTGTATATTAGTCTGCTCAGTCGTCGATAAGTGGCATACTCTACAGCCCGTGATAGGTCTCCAGCCTGTAAGAGTCTCCAGCCTGTAAGAGTCTCCAGCCTGTAAGAGTCTCCAGCCTGTAAGAGTCTCCAGCCTGTAAGAGTCTCCAGCCTGTAAGAGTCTCCAGCCTGTAAGAGTCTCCAGCCTGTAAGAGTCTCCAGCCTGTAAGAGTCTCCAGCCTGTAAGAGGAACCTGTTGTTACTATAGTTGTCTTCCCGGATTTAATTGTTGGATGCCAAATACTGTTAATAATGTATTGTGTGTTATAATGATGATACCCAATAAAAGATTATATATACATTTTTTATAATTAGAGCTGCTTATCAAAGTTTAATAAACATGTTAAATATAGACATGATATATTATACAATGTTGAAACTGTACCTGAAATGCAAATATATTTGTTTCTGTTAATTTCATGCAATAGCACAGTAATATTTTCAATAAATATTGCTATCCGTTGTTGTAGGATGCTATCATTTCAGTAATGGAGCAAAATTTATGATGATTTGTGAGGGTACTCTTGTATGCCTAAAAAGTTCAATGGTCGCTGTCCTCAGGAAAATGTTGTTAAAGAGAATTGTGTACTACAGTCAACATATTCTGCTCTGCTTATTTTACCGTCATGACTGACACATTATGTCAGAACATTTCTTTGGGGAGTTTGTGTAGTAAATTCATTCACTTTTATAGTTCTGTGTTTTTTGGGAGATTTGATCAACTTCAGCTAATCGTTTGTAATGAGCACTAACTTATATTTGGTTTGTGATTGGGGATTATACACTTGCATTTTGAAAAACACATGCCAATTATGAAATTTTTATCTTGTTGCTTGAAAGTTGTTCTTGTTAAAATAGTATAAACATTTAAACTTAAGATATATTTTCATAGTGAGTTGTTTTATTGAAGAAACTTTGATGATAACTGAAATCAGGTCAGTGCAATATGATAGATCTTCCACTTGTATATTTGTGATAATATATCTGACTTGAGGGAAAAATCTGATCTGTTTCATTATGTTAGAGTTCAGATAAATAATCTGAACGCTTAATTGTAAAAAAAAATATCATTAATACAGTTAGAAATAACTCTTACCAAATGTACATCATACATATATCTATACATATATATATATATTAATAAATAGAACATGAATATGGTAATTTTATTTAACTAAACAACCTTCAACAGTTGTCTGACCCCTGAATACCAATTTACTGCTAGGTGAACAGATGCATCATATGAAAGGAAACTTTACTGAGATATTTCTGTCCTATAATGGGAATCGAACGTAGGACTCTTAAATTGTGAGCTGACAATGTAGACCACTGCGCCACAGGATTTGTAATGGCTTTTAAGGCTTGTGGATGCATAGAACTGAAACAGTCCATTCAACTTATTGGAAGGAAATATGTTGAACTGTGTTTCAGTGTCTCCACAAACAAGACAGAAGCATACTTTCATCACAAGCGGGGAGTTAGTTTAGTTCATTTATTATGCACACGAGGGGCCTCGTAGCCTGGTGGATAGCGCGCAGGACTCGTAATTCTGTGGCGCGGGTTCGATTCCCACACGAGGCAGAAACAAATGGGCAAAGTTTCTTTCACCCTGAATGCCCCTGTTACCTAGCAGTAAATAGGTACCTGGGAGTTAGTCAGCTGTCACGGGCTGCTTCCTGGGGGTGGAGGCCTGGTCGAGGACCGGGCCGCGGGGACACTAAAGCCCCGAAATCATCTCAAGATAACCTCAAGATAACCCCATACCCATCTTGTGGGGGGTAGTGGAAAGGGTTACAGAGGCACGTAATGGGCTCAGGGACTGAACCCCACAATTCATTTAGCTAAACAAGTTACAATCTTGATGAGCTAGTTACAAAATTCAGTATACATCCAAGAAAGGGAGTGGGAAATGAATGGATGTCGAGGGCACTTAGTGTCAATTGCCGGCTGGAAAGATATTGCAAATCTAATGCAATATCTTTCATAGACAACTGGTGTTACAACAATGGAAGTGGGACTTCTATGGGGTACTGGTACTATTAAGGGGTAAAGGTAGTTAGAAGACAAGAGTATCAAATATGGGAGAGCTAAAAGGCCCGGCCCCCAAAATAAACTATCCACAGTAGTAATAACTTGCTACTAGACCATATATGTTAGTCTAAGGGTTGATCACTGCGCTCCCACCTTGGAAGAAGAGATACTCTGTAATTCATGTACTTATTTATTAACCCCTTAACAACCCCCCATATACACTCACACCAATAACAATAATAATAACTTTACCACACTATCTTACGTTAAAAGCCTTGGTCCACATAGACAGGATACAAGGTTTACACTAATAACAAGCTAGGGTAAAGTACTACTGGATAAGCACTGAAGCTGGATGCAGCTTAGGGTAGTGAGACCATGTGGTACCCTAATACAAAACACAACTCTTAGGGTAAACAAAACACTGGCAAATACTAACCCCAGGTCTCACCAATAGTTACTACCAGAGTAGGTACACTTACTGATGCCCCGTACTTAGCTTAAGGATACAGGAACTTCAGGTAAGGGAAATAAGTAAGAGGAGAAGGGAGAAGAGTAGGGATACAGCCACAGAGTAGGTCTTATCCGCACACACCAGCCAGAGAGAAGACCGAGCTAGCGACCAACTGCCTCCCTCATGTCGTGGTGCCGGGAGGAGCCTAATTGATCGTGCAGCTAAGCACATTAAAGATCTTCCCCTATGCAACGTATTGTTACTTTATGAATGATTAGAAAGTATTAGTAAGCAAAGTTGGTGCCTATGTTATTATTTAATAATCAACCCCCAGCTCAGTCTTTAAATGCTCTTTGAGAAACAATAATAGTCTTACGTCTGGCAGGGAAAATACAAACAATTGCTATTCTAGATGCCCAACTGTACTACCAGGAAGTTTAATAGCTCAATTTTGACCTCTGGTTTCCACTGGAGAACCCAGGGTCGTAACACTCCTCCCCCCTTCAGAGAAAAAAAAATGTGACTACTAGAATAGTAGTCATATTTTTTTGTAAGAGTATACAGAGAACAAAAAGAAAAACATATGACAAAAACAAAAAATCAATCAAAAGCAATTTCTCTGCAAAAAAAAAAAAATACAAAGGAGTTCTCTGAAAGAAAAAAAACATACACAACAAAAATAAAAGAACAGGGAAGTAAATAAATTGGACACGGAATATTTAATGTCACAGGAGAACCTAAAAAAAATTAACTAAAGCATGACGGTTGGTAAATGGCTTTCTGTGGCTCAGATGAATGTTATTCAGGCAACCGGGACAGAGTGTCGGCTATCACGTTGAGTCTGCCCGGTAGGTGGGTAATGGAAAGATTGAAGTCCTGTAGGTACAACGCCCACCTGAGGATGCGTTTATTCTTACCCTTCATCTGAGTCAGGAAGACTAGTGGGTTATGGTCCGTGTACACTTCCACTATATTACCTGTGAGGTAAACTTCGAACTTTTTACATGTTAACACTAGCGCCAACGCCTCTTTTTCTACCACTGAATAATTGCGTTGCGCCTTGTCGAATTTCACAGAGTAATAATATACTGGGTGTTCCACCTGATCATCCCCAGTTTGCAACAACACTGCACCAGCACCCGAGTCAGACGCGTCAACATGAATTTTAAACGGTCGGTCGAACCTTGGACTAGCAAGCACTGGGGCGGAAGCTAAGATCAATTTCAAATTTTTAAATGCCTCTGCACAGTCTGATGACCACTTAAATTTAACGGCTTTCCACAACAAGTCTGTGAGAGGAGTGGCAACACTGGAAAAGTTCTGACAAAAACGTCGATAGTACGCACACATACCGATAAATCTTTGAACGTCCTTTTTAGACTTTAGTACTGGATACTCCAGAATGGCACCGATTTTATCTTGCCGAGGTAACACTTTTCCTTGGCCCACTTCATAACCGAGGTACGTCACTGTGCCTTGGCCAAAATGACACTTTTTAGCATTTAAGGTAAGATTTGCCCTTTTCAAGATGGCAAACTGGCGTAACCTAGCTATGTGGTCAGCCCAATTACTGTCAAACAGCACGATATCATCTAAATACTCCCGACAATTTGGCACCTTAGCGAGTAGAGAGTTCATGAGTCTCTGGAACGTGGCAGGGGCGTTACGCAAGCCGAACGGTAACACTTGATACTCAAAAACACCCTCGGGTGTCACGAACGCAGTGAGCTGTTTAGCACGTTCAGTGAGTGGGATTTGATAATACCCCCTCGAGAGGTCGAATTTCGAAACGTACTTGGCATTTCCCAACTCGTCAATGCAGTCCTCGAGGAGGGGCAGCGGATAGGCATCCACAATGGTCACCTTGTTGAGCTGCCGATAGTCGGTGCATAATCGCCAGGAGCCGTCTGGTTTGGGGACCAACAGGCAGGGCGAGCACCAAGAGCCCTGGCTCGGCTGGATGAGGCCGTGCTGGAGCAAGAAGTCGACCTCCTTCCGTACGATGGCCTTCTTTTCTGGACTCATCCGATAGGGTTGAAGGCGAATGGGAGTGTAGTCCGTCAACTCGACATCATGGCAAATGGCATCAGTCTGGGTCGGGACCTCCCCGAACAGACTGGAGAATTCATCAACCAACGACTGCACCTCTTCACGTTGGGCCATCTGCAAATGGGACAGTCCCTCCACAGCATTCACAGAACTAGAATTATTGAAAATGAGATTAGTTGGGTCCCCAGAACAATCATCCCCTCTCTCACTGGAAATGGAAACATTGGTTAGTGCAATGGGCCTGGGGCCCTGGAACTTCTTCAGTCGATTTACATGTATGAGCATTACCTGGTTACGTTTGTCAGAGTGCCTCACTTTGTACGTGAGGTCCCCAGTCTTTTCTGTCACAATGTAGGGGCCTTCGTACTTGTGGGACATAGTGTTCCCTAGTCGAGGCTTTAATACCAGGACAGGGTCGCCAGGCTGAAATACCCGTAACTTAGATTTAGCATCGTTACGTTCTTTCATCTTTTCTAGGGCCTTGCCAAGATACTTAAATGCAGCCGCCTTGCAGTCCTTGAGTCTCTGGTGGTGTTGCGCAAAGAAAGCCGAACCTTCGGATAACGTTACGTTCCCTAACAGATTCTCCTGTAACATTTGCAAGGGTCCACGAACTTTATGGCCAAAGACTAACTCAAAAGGAGAACAGCCCAGTGAACTTTGTAATCCCTCTCTAGCCGCAAACAAAACATACGGTAAATTCTCATCCCAGAAGGTGTGGGAACTCTCGCACGATGTCTTCAACATCTGCTTCAGAGTTAGATGGAAACGTTCAATTACCCCCTGACTCTGTGGATGGTATGGGCTGGAAACCTTATGAGTTATTCCATGTTCCTTACAAAATTGCTCGAAAACATCAGACTTAAAATTAGTACCATTGTCAGTTTGCACGACCCGAGGCAGTCCAAAAGTGGAAAAAAATTGCAACATACGAGCAACAACAGTTTTTGCTCGGATGTTCCTTACAGCAAAAGCCTCTGGGTAACGAGTAGTGTATCATCGTGATTAGGTAAATATTACCAGACTTAGTTCTAGGTAATGGTCCAACACAGTCCATTACCACATGAGAAAATGGTTCCTCTGGCACGACAATAGGCCTTAGAGGAGCTTTAGGTGGAGTCTGGTTTGGTTTCCCAACCAGTTGACAAACAATACACGCATTACAAAATTTTGCCACATCGCTTTTCAGCTTGGGCCAGAAAAAATACTTTAAAATTTTGTGATACGTAATATTAATACCTTGATGTCCCCCCATAGGATCATCATGAGCAGCTGCCAAAACTCTTTCTCTATAGCAGGTCGGCAACATAACCTGGTGGACTACCTCCCACTCATTTGACAAGGGAGCACTCTGTGGTCTCCATTTTCTCATCAAAATCCGATCATTGTAGTAGTACCCAGTTGCTGCGTCTACAATTTCCTCCATAGAGACGGCTGTTTCATGACAATCTGCAAGAGTGGGGTCAGCTTTCTGTAACTCACTCAAGGAGGCATCTAGGCCTTGGTCAGATGCCATTGGCCGAGGCTCAACAGTGTTCTCCTCCACCTCCCCACTACTCTCTGTAGGTGGCGGTGGCAGGCTCTCCACAATGTCCTCGGCCACGTCATCGAGTCGGGCCATGAATGTGTCCGCGAGGTCCACTTGGTTTTCACCACTCGGAAAGCTCCTCGTGACCTCGGGATTTACCACCTTGGCAAGCACAGGGCTGCCCTTACATTTAAGTCCCATAGACCTGGTCACCGCGCACGCAGGGTACACAACATTATCCTCTGCGGCGGGTGGATCCAGGCAAACCTTAGGGGTAGGCAACATAATAGGCAGTCTGGAGTCCCCTACCTTATCCCCTGCTAAATCATTACCAACTATTACATCAACATTAGGGAAAGGTAGGTATGAAGTGACTCCGACTGTACAAACACCCTTGTGGAAATCAGATTCCAGGGTAACCTTATGGAGGGGTACTGCTCGAGTATCACTAGTGACACCCTCGACCAGTACCACCTCTCCAGTGTCGAGAGTGTTGGCACCTTGCAATGCACTCTCTAAAATTAAAGTCTGGATGGCACCGGTGTCTCGGAAGATCACCACGTCCTTCCAGGAAGAACCCTCAGACAAAAGTAGTCTCCCTTTCGATAAGAATGGGGTAAGCAAGTCCAACCACTGTGGGTTGGAGGTCTTACTCCCTAACCCTTCTGAAAGCCTCAAGCCCTGTGTCACAACTAGAGCATTGGGTCTTTTTTCAGGGTGCAGTTGCCAACAACGGCTAATAGTGTGGTTTGGACGATTACAGTGACCACAAAAACGTCGGGGAGAAGAGACATTACTAACAGAATTACCCTTCGGTTCACCTTTAGGTGCCGTTGGGCTAGACACTTTAACAGGTTAGTTATGTCTGAAACAGAAGGTGCATTAGGTAAAGGGTTAGAATGAGCTGGTCTGGACTGGCTGTGGGTATAAGGTTTGCTACTCTGTGGGGTATAATTATTTTTATTGGGCCTTTTGCCCGCCAATTGGTAGTTTTCTGCCAACTTGGCCAAATCCCCTATTTTAGAATTTAACTCTATCCTTCCTTTAATGTACTGTGATACGTTCTCTGGCATAACATCTATAAAATGCTCCATTAAAATTAAGTTCCTGAGAGCCTCGTATGTTTCGGCTTTCGCCGAGCGAATCCATCTATCAAATAATCGAATTTGATCATTCACAAATTCAGTGAGCGGTTGGTTGTGAGTAGGCCTAAGGTTACGATAAACTTGGCGGTGAGCTTCAGGAGTAATTTCATATGCCCGCAAAATACATTCCCTGACTTTATCATATTCGAAACACTCGTCGTCAGGCATGTTTATAAAAATATCTTGTGCTTTACCCCTAAGTCTTCCCTGTAGGATTTTCACCCACTCTTCCTTTGGCCAGTTCATGGACGTGGCCACTCTCTGAAAATGGTTGAAAAACCTTTCAGGGTCAGACTCGGAAAATTCAGGCAAATTATGCTTTTTCTCATAATGCCTGGGGTTTGAATCCCCGGCAGGTGGAGTTCCAGTGGCATTCGCTCTAATTTTAGCCTCCTCGGTTTTGAGTCTTTGCTCCTCTAATTTTATTTTTGCTAACTCTAAAGCTAATTCACTTTCCCTATGAGTTGCACTTTCTGCTTGGCTAGGCTGGCATAAAGGTGTATCACTTGCCAATAGTTGTTCATCAATACAATGTTGTAATATTTCATTCACCAAAGTCCACTTTTTATCTGCGACATTTAATTCTAGGCCAAATTCCTGGCCTAACAATACTAAATTAGACTTTTTAAGTTTCTTTATCTCTACCACTGAAGGCTCCCTTGCCAGTTTCTGCATTTCAGAAGACATCACTAATAATTTTAGCTCCCAGCCAAAGAAAAAATTAAAAAATAAAAATTGGAAAAAAACAAAAATTTGCACGGCCCCTAACACAAGGCCACACTAACCTTAATCGTGAAGGGATCCAGCTGGGTGTCCAGTCAGTGCAAGAATGTCCTTTGCTAGATGAGCTGGACCCTAGGCTAGCACACAACCGTTCTGCGGAAAACAAAAAATTTTAATTTTGGCACTCAAGAATCTAATTTTTTACACTTATAATGTTCCTCCCGGACTGGCCAACCACTTGTTACAACTTATATGAGTGGGGCTTCTATGGGGTACTGGTACTATTAAGGGGTAAAGGTAGTTAGAAGACAAGAGTATCAAATATGGGAGAGCTAAAAGGCCCGGCCCCCAAAATAAACTATCCACAGTAGTAATAACTTGCTACTAGACCATATATGTTAGTCTAAGGGTTGATCACTGCGCTCCCACCTTGGAAGAAGAGATACTCTGTAATTCATGTACTTATTTATTAACCCCTTAACAACCCCCCATATACACTCACACCAATAACAATAATAATAATAACTTTACCACACTATCTTACGTTAAAAGCCTTGGTCCACATAGACAGGATACAAGGTTTACACTAATAACAAGCTAGGGTAAAGTACTACTGGATAAGCACTGAAGCTGGATGCAGCTTAGGGTAGTGAGACCATGTGGTACCCTAATACAAAACACAACTCTTAGGGTAAACAAAACACTGGCAAATACTAACCCCAGGTCTCACCAATAGTTACTACCAGAGTAGGTACACTTACTGATGTCCCGTACTTAGCTTAAGGATACAGGAACTTCAGGTAAGGGAAATAAGTAAGAGGAGAAGGGAGAAGAGTAGGGATACAGCCACAGATTAGGTCTTATCCGCACACACCAGCCAGAGAGAAGACCGAGCTAGCGACCAACTGCCTCCCTCATGTCGTGGTGCCGGGAGGAGCCTAATTGATCGTGCAGCTAAGCACATTAAAGATCTTCCCCTATGCAACGTATTGTTACTTTATGAATGATTAGAAAGTATTAGTAAGCAAAGTTGGTGCCTATGTTATTATTTAATAATCAACCCCCAGCTCAGTCTTTAAATGCTCTTTGAGAAACAATAATAGTCTTACGTCTGGCAGGGAAAATACAAACAATTGCTATTCTAGATGCCCAACTGTACTACCAGGAAGT
Source organism: Procambarus clarkii (assembly GCF_040958095.1). Classification (NCBI taxonomy): domain Eukaryota; kingdom Metazoa; phylum Arthropoda; class Malacostraca; order Decapoda; family Cambaridae; genus Procambarus; species Procambarus clarkii. The sequence continues at coordinate 5,604,459 of NC_091172.1, forward strand.
TTAATAGCTCAATTTTGACCTCTGGTTTCCACTGGAGAACCCAGGGTCGTAACAACTGGGAACACTTCTATGGAAGAAATGAAATGTATGCTCGGGATGGGGTGCATCTATCGAGGGCTGGGGTGGTTGCTGTTGCGAACTCGTTGGAACCAGTGGTTAGAGGTGTTTGTTTGGGTTTAAACTGTTAGTAGATAGTGGTATGGGAATTGATTTGGAGGAAGGAGATAATAAAAGTATGTGTTTGTGGGAGAAAGGAATTGGCAAAATGATCAGGGAAATTGAAGGGCCTCAAAATAACAATTCACTTAGGGTATATTACACTAACAGTAGAAGTCTAAGAAATAAAATAAACGAATTAAATGCTCTTGTCTGCACAGAAAAAATAGATATTATTGCACTTACCGAAACGTGGATGAATGTAGAAAATAGAGAACTATTAGCTGAATATCAAATAAATGGATTTAAACTATTTCACACAGATAGATATATTAGACGAGGAGGGGGAGTAGCCATATATGTTAGGGACAATTTGAAATGTAGTCTCAAAGAGGGAATCAAATCTGAGCCACACACAGAAACTATTTGGATAGAATTAAACGAAAAAGCAAATAATAGTATAATAGGAGTTATATATAGGCCACCAAATTTAGACAGAATAGAAGCAAAGCATCTGTGGGATGAAATATCTAGAGCATCTAAGTCTAGCAGTATTTGTGTCATGGGTGACTTTAATTTTAGTGGAATAAACTGGGTGAACAAAACAGGGAATAATGAAGCAGAAGATTTTCTAGAATTAATTGACGATTGCTTTCTTACTCAACACATTAAGGAACCAACGCGGGAAAATAATATTTATATTTAGTGTTAACTAACAGGGAAACACAAATTAAGGACATCGAAATAGGGAGTGAGCTAGAGAACATTGATCATAAAGAAATCAGATTTAGCATAGAATGGAATAGATCTGTTGGAGAAAATTATGTTAAAGTACCTGATTTTCGAAAAGATAATTTCAATAACCTAAGAAATTTATTGGGTCAAATAGATTGGAAAGTCTTGGGTATGGGGTGTGGGCCGGTCTTGGAGCTAGACGTGAACCCAGCGATAGGTGACGTAAAAGGGGTTTTCGATGTGGACTCAAAATATAACCAATATAAAAATATTCTAAGCGAAGCCCAGGAACGTAGTATACCATATAAATTGAATAGATCGAATACAAATGATCCAAAGTGGATAACAAAGGATCTGAAGAACCTTATAGGTAAAAAGAGAGCTTGGTACAAAAGGATTAAGAATGGGGAAGTCAGTTTAGAACAGGAATTCGTACAACTGGTTAGAAATGTTAAAAAAAGAGATAAGGAAAGCAAAAAGAAACTATGAAGTTCGTATAGCAGAGCAAGCAAAGACAAATCCTAAAGGGTTTTTTCAGTTATATCGTACTAAGACTAGGGAAAGGATAGGTCCATTAAAAACTGAGACAGGTCAAATAACAGATAGTGATGAAGAGATGAGTAGTATTTTTAATAAATATTTTATATCTATATTTACTAAAGAGGAACTTAACAATATGCCTTCAGCCGAACAAGTCTATGTGGGTGGGGACGAGGACAGGTTGACGAGTTTAGTAGTTACCAAGGATGATGTAATTAAACAAATAGTTAAACTCAAACCAAACAAATCCCCAGGGCCGGATGAAGTGTTTGCCAGGGTTTGTTTCTTTAAATATATATAAATATGTTTATTCAGGTAAGGTATATACATGCAAGTGATGTTACATTAATGGATTGATATATAGGTAGAGCTAGTACATACAATGCCTAAAGCCACTATTACGCAATGCGTTTCGGGCAAGAAAAACATTAATATCTAGAACTTAATACTAATTGAGCATAAAGAATAAAAAGTGTTGAGAACAAATACAAATAAAGATTAAAAAAAAAGGGGGAACATGACTGAAAAAGCAGCACAAATACAATAGGTTGACAAACAGTGTTGATTAAAAAAAGAAAATAACAGACATGGGTTGACAATAGAGGAGTGAGGTAGGTTACAGGGAATTTATTAGGTAGTGTTTAGTTTTTATCTTAAACTGGTTGAGAGAGGTACAGTCTTTAACATGGTTGGGAAGGTCATTCCACATTCTGGGCCCCTTGATTTGTAGAGCATTTCTAGTTTGATTAAGTCGTACTCTAGGAATATCAAAACTGTATTTATTTCTGGTGTGGTGCTCATGGGTTCTGTTACAACCTTCTATGAAGCTTTTGAGATCAGGATTGGCATTATAGTTTAGCGTTTTATATATGTATAATACACATGAGAGAATGTGCAGTGACTTAATGTCTAACATATTCAGAGATTTGAGTAGGGGTACCGAGTGATGTCTGGGGCCAGAGTTGGATATTGTTCTAATAGCAGCTTTGTGTTGGGTAATTAGAGGACGTAAGTGATTTTGGGTAGTAGAACCCCAAGCACAAATACCATAGTTGAGATATGGATAGATAAGGGAGTAATAGAGAGTCACCAGGGCAGGGCGTGGTACATAATATCTGATCTTAGAAAGAATGCCCACAGTTTTTGAAACTTTTTTTGATATATTTAGAATGTGTCCCTGGAAATTCAGCTTGTGGTCAATGAGAATGCCAAGGAATTTTCCATCTAATTTGTTACAAATTTGGGTATTGTTTATTTTGAGATTTATTTGACTAGAGGATTTATTGCCAAACAGAATATAGAAAGTTTTGTCAATGTAAGTTTGTTTGAAAGTTTTTGTCTAATTACGTCCTCTAATTACTCAACACAAAGCTGCTATTAGGACAATATCCAATTCTGGCCCCAGACATCACTCGGTACCCCCTACTCAAATCTCTGAATATGTTAGACATTAAGTCACTGCACATTCTCTCATGTGTACTATACATATACAAAACGCTAAATTGTAATGCCAATCCTGATCTCAAAAGCTTCATAGAAGGTTGTAACAGAACCCATGAGCACCACACCAGAAATAAATACAGTTTTGATATTCCTAGAGTACGACTTAATCAAACTAGAAATGCTCTACAAATCAAGGGGCCCAGAATGTGGAATGACCTTCCCAACCATGTTAAAGACTGTACCTCTCTCAACCAGTTTAAGTTAAAAACGAAGCTATACCTAATAAATTCCCTGTAACCTACCTTACCTCTCTATTGTCAACCCATGTATGTTTTTTGTTTTTTTTTTGTTTTTCAAATCAACGCTGTTTTAATGTAATTTTCTGTAATAATTTGTAATTGTATTTGTGCTGTTTTTTCAACAATGTTCCCCCCTCTTTTACCTCTATTTTTATTTGTACTCAACGCATTTTTTTCTTTTTACCCATTAGTTTTAAGCTTTAGTCAGTAGTGTTTTTTCCTGCCCGAAACGCTTTGCGTAATAGTGGCTTTAGGCATTGTATGTACTAGCTCTTATCTATACTACCAATTTTTGTCAACTACCATTCAAGCTGTCATTGCAATCAATCTTATATTGTTTCTGCTGTATTGTGCCTACCAATTTGTTGTCAACTACCATTTTAAGCTGTCATTGCAATCAATCATAGCTACCTATGTGCTTTAATATACTGTACCTATAATTTTCTCTCATCTTTTTTTTTTTCATTCCATGTAATCTGTTATCATTTTTTTTGTCTATAAATTTTGCAAGTATTTACCTCCTTAAAATTTTCTTAGATTAAGGACCTGCCCGAAACGCTGCGCGTGCTAGTGGCTTTACAAGACTGTAATTACCATAATTGTATCCTCACATTCCTTATGTACATTCTTGTATATGCATAAATAAATAAATAAATAAATAAAGCCAACAAACTTTGTAAAATCTCTTTATGTATGTACCTTTGCCTAAATAAAAATTATTATTATTATTATTATTATTATGTTAAGGGTGAGTTTGTTGGCAGTTAGCCAAAGATGGACTTTATTTAGCTCAGTATTTACTGTGGCATTTAGGGCAAGGGGGTCAGGACTGGAGTAAATGAAGGTTGTGTCGTCAGCAAATAGAATTGGTTTGAGGTGTTGGGAGGCATTTGGAAGGTCATTAATGTAGATGAGAAAGAGGAGAGGGCCAAGTATGCTGCCCTGAGGAACACCAATGTTGATGGGTAGGGTGGGAGAAATTGTATTATTCACAGAAACATATTGGAGCCTGTCAGTAAGGTAGGATTCGAGGTATTGTAGGGAGTGTCCTCTGACTCCATAATGATGTAATTTAAGAAGAAGGTTTTGGTGGTTGACAGTATCAAAAGCTTTACGCAGGTCCACAAATAACCCAACAGGGAACTCCTTTTTATCAAGAGCTGTATGAATCGAGTTAAGCATACTAATAAGTGCATCTTAAGGGTGCTTAAAGAATGCAAAAAGGAGCTTTCCGAGCCACTGTCTACCATATTTAATAAATCAATAGAGTTAGGCAGAGTGCCAGAGTTATAGAAAGTTGCTAATGTGATACCAATTTTTAAGAAAGTAATCATTTGCGTCAAACTATCGACCAATTAGCCTAACGTCTATTGTGGGAAAGTTACTTGAATCGATAATTGCAAATAAAATTCGTCTTCATCTTGAAAAACACAAATTAATAAATGAGTCGCAACATGGTTTTACAAATGGCCGTTCATGTTTAACAATGTAACGGGGGGTGGGGGAAATAGCTCTATCTTGTCCATTATTCCACCCCCCAGTTAACTAACGAAGCCGGGGAAAACAGCTCTCTCTAGTCCGTTATCCCGTCCCCAGTTAGCTAACTATTCTAGAGCACCTCCAGAGTTCCTAAGGCAACCTCTCTCGTTCAACACCTTGTAACCTAGGTATTTGACTACCTAGGTGCTAAGACTACAAGGCGCCGTCACTTGATCAGCTACCCGAAACTCTAGAGAGAACTCTAGAATACAGAATCATTGCCACAAACGTATAAGAGAAAACGAAAGGAAAGAAATGAATAGTGAAGTAATTAGTGAGGGTTTGGGGTGAGAGGCAGAGAGGTGGGAGGAGCGAGGAGGGTCATTAGTTGAAAGTGAGAGTTCAGAGAGGGGTGGAGGGAGAGGTATCGATAGGTAGAAGTAGAAGAGTAGAAAGTAGACGTAGAAGAGTAGATAGTAGAAGACGAAATGCTGCCACCATCCATTCTAGACCATTACATACAAGACAAGGAATGGAACTTGCCTGTATCACAAAATTCTCAAAAGATGTTATCATGAGTTCATTATTAGTAGTTCCCATCTTTATCATGTACTCATTCTAAACCATGAAACCAGTAACCACAGAAGCTTTCTCACCTCAACTCAAATCTCTAGGGAACAAAATAAAGTCCATTTAAATGATAAATTCAACAATTATATTTCACATTAAGTATCATAATTTAGCAATCCAATTAAAATGTTCCAGTTTAATATGCAAAGTGAGTCATCATCCAAGAATTCGAGAACCCTACAACTTGACTGCCCCTGATCGTCACACAACACTTGTAAAACACGACAAGTCACCTTACTGTTCACTCACCAAGTGTCTCTGCCTATAGCTGGATAGAGGGGGGGGGGGGGGGTCTGTAGTTGACAGAGACTCCCGCCCTGCCGGCCGACAGCCTTCCTGCTAGGCCGTCTCTTCTGCAATCCTGACTGCCGTTCTGTCTGTTAATGCTCTCTGCTGGATAGCTCTCCGAGTTTATATTGGGGAACCTAGTAGCTAACTCCGCCCACAAGTAGATAGCCTCCGGCACTACCAAGCCACTCCTTAAACGTCGGCATGTTTGAAGGCTACCCGGCTCCAATTATACGCTTAGCGGAAGCAAGGTGAAATTATCATGATCTGACCTCAGGTCACTTGGGGTCATTAACGGTTAGAGGTGTGAGATCTCAGGCAGACAACTGGCGCCTCTCAGATCCTTGTCTGTGACTCATGTACTATATATATTTTAAATAAACTAACCCAAACACTTTTACAGTGTTACAACAAATTTGCTGTCTTCTTATTCTAGCATAGTTGAGGCAGTTGATAGTGGTAAGGATTGTGATGTTGTGTACCTTGACTTTAGCAAAGCTTTTGATACAGTGCCACATGAAAAACTGATTAAAAAAATAGAGGCTCATGGGAGGTGCTATATTAAATGATTTAGATTCAGGTTTGAGTAGCAACATTTGCAAATTTGCCGATGATACAAAAATCGGTAGGGAAATTAACACGGAAGAAGACTCACTATCACTTCAAGTTGATCGGTTGCCTGCCTGGCTGCGTGCTGACGTGGCCGTTTTGCCATGGGGGGCCTGGCTATTCCTCCTGTGTTGAGGGTAAATTCCGTGGGACTGGAATTCACGTGTAAGGCTGGTTATGCGGCCGTTGAGTTAGTTATGTGTGACATGCTTCGTGTCCCGGTGGACGCTGTGTATGGCGTTGAGCTTGTTACGGCCCACCGGGTGATTGTCAAGTTCGTGGGGGAGGAGGAGTATCGGGACTTCCTCCGGCGGAACGAGGGGCGTTCATTGCAGTTGCCGGATGGCGCCGGCTCCGTTACGATCTCGGACCGAAGTGGTGCCCTGACATATGTCAGTGTGCATGGTGCGCCCCTGGAGTTCCCTGAAAACCTTCTCCGGCGCTTCTTCGGGAGGTATGGTGCTGTCATCAGTGTGCGGGTGAACAAGCTGTCCTCGGGGAAGTATGCTGGGAAGCAGACGAATGTCCGTACATTAGGTATGCGCCTGCGGTCGGATATCCCATCTTCTGTCCGGCTGCTGGGCTACTACGTTCGGGTGTACTATGCCCGGCAGCCCCGTACTTGTTTCCAGTGTGGCCAGTTGGGGCATCAGGCTGCCGGGTGCTCTGAGACACCTGCTGCACCCGTTAACTTATTCCGGGAGGAGGATTTCCCGCCGCTCCCTCAGGGCGTGGATTCCGGAGATGAAGTGGAGCAGGTCCCAGTCGCTGCTGATGCGGCCCCTCCTGCGTCACCCGACATGCCCCCGGTGCTTGTTGCCCCTCAGCCGTGTGCGTCTGCGTCTTCCTCGACTCCTGCTGCTGCGCCTGGTCCTGCGCCCTCGCCAGGTGTTCCGGCTGTGCTGGGTGTTGGGGGTGCTGCGGAGCATCCTGTTGTGTGCGGCCCGGTTCCCCATGTGGTTGAGGCTGCTGAAGTACTGCGACGGGCGTTGGTTCGCCCGGTTCGTGAGGGCCGTGGTTCTGGGTCCGCCTCCGGCTGTGAGGATGTGCGGCCAGTGCCCAAGCGTTCTAGGCGCTCTTCTACTGCTTGGGCTGATATGGAGGACTACGACGCGGGTGGAGCTTCGGGAGATGGTGTGGCGGTTCCGGGTGCCTCGTGCTCTACGACGCTGGTGGTGGCTGATGTCCATGTGTCGGCTGTTGACGATGATTGTGCGTCTAATTTACCTCCTGTTCTTTCTCCTGCAGAAGGTTCTCCGCAGTGGGAGGTGGTTGCTCCTACGGGCGTGGATGGTGTGGATCCTGGTGCGAGCCGAGGCATCAAGCTGGTGCTGAAAAAGGATGCCAAGCGTGGGGGGTCCCGGCAGGTACAACGTTCAGTGGTTGCCGAGGGGCCCTGTGAGGCAGCTGAGGAGGCTCCCAGTGTGCTGCCCATTGCCCGGCCTCTTGGGAAGGAGCCTCTCCCTCTCATCTTGGCCTCCGGAGTGGCGATGGATGCTGACCATCCGTTGCATTTTGAAATTGTTGACCGTGTGCGTCCTGCTCCGTGGTGCCCTTCTACCATCTGGATTCGTCGGGCTAAGTGTTTTATTGTGGGTGTGCCAGAGTTAATGCCCGATCCTCGTACGCTCAATAGTGACCATGTTTCGGAGGACATTATGTTACTTTGGGAAGCGTACTGTATTCGCTTCCCGGCGGAAGAGTGGCCGGACAAGTATGAGATCTTTTCGTAGTCTGTGTGCTTGCTGTATGTTTTATTTTTCTTTTGTTTTCTTGTGTTTTTGATGTTGGCCCTTCAGGCCGGTGTTTAGTGACGTGTTTTTGCCTGCTTTTTTCTTGTAATTGGCCTCGCCTTTTGTTACGGGGCGTTAATGTATTGATTTTCTGTTGCTTTACCTGTTGCCTCTTGTTGTATGTTTTGTTTTTTGGAGGTGTTGTTTTGTACTGTGATTGCTGGATTGCCATTGTATTCTGTTTTATGTTTTGATGTATGCTGTATTTTTCATGTTTATCTTGTGTATGTGTTTTGTTGTGCTATGCTGTTTTGTTGTGCTCGGCTGTCGGCCCTTCTGGCCGGTGGTCTATTGTTTTCCTTTATGTATTCTGTATTTTTATTGTATTTAATTTGCATGCTCTGCATGTAAAAATAAAAATAAAAAAGAAAAACTTCAAGTTGATCTAAATAGGGTTTTGAAATGGTCAAAGGATTGGCAGATGCAGTTTAATGCTGATAAATGTTACGTTTTGAGGCTAGGTAATGATGATAGAGTTACAAGATACGAGCTAGATGGTGTTGAGATTGCGAAGTCGGATTGCGAAAGGGATCTGAGAGTTATGATAAGAATTTAAAACAAAAGGATCAATGCATGAATGTTCGTAATAAGGCAAATAGGACACTGGGATTTATTAATCGAAGCGTTAGTAACAAGACACCTGGTGTGGTTCTTCAGCTATATCTTGCTCTGGTTAGGCCCCATTTAGATTATGCAGTTCAGTTTTGGTCGCCGTATTATAGAATGGATATAAATTCACTTGAACGTGTCCAGCGTCCAGCGTAGGATGACTAAGTTAATTCCCCAAATTAGAAATCTTTCATATGAAGAAAGATGAACAAAGCTTAAATTTCATTCACTGGAAAGGTGAAGAGTTAGGAGTAAAATGATAACAGGTCATTGTAAGAAGGCAGGGAACTATGGAGATGAGATAATTAATTATATGTTAGATTAAGGACCTGTCCGAAACGCTATGCGTGTTAGTGGCTATGCAAGTTTTTTTTTTTAGTTTAGTTCATTTATTATGCGCCCCATACCCATCTTGTGGGAGGTAGTGGAAAGGGTTACAGAAGCACATAATGGGCTCAGGGACTGAACCCCACAATTCATTTAGCTAACCAAGTTACAATCTTGATGAGCTAGTTACAAAATTCAGTATAAGTCGTCACTTCATAAATGAGTTCGAGATCGACCACAAGTACAGTTTTTAAATTAAGCAACTGACATATGTGGAGAGCTAGTGTCACAATTGATATGTTTGTCCTGCACACCGCCCCCCCCCATCCAGTGGGCAGCGGTGGATAGGTTACAATCACTTAGTTACTACCTACAGTTAGCAAACTGGGGATATTTAGCTAAAATTTCTGGTAGCAGATCATTTTGAATGAAATATTGACACTTCGCTGGAACATTGGTTATAGAATTGTCTCTAAATTCACGTATCTTTTCGCACTCCATCACATAGTGACGGAGGGTGTGCGAACAATTTTGTTGACACAGTTTACATTTGGTCAGGTCTACATCAGCAGATAATGAGAATTCCCAGAGATACTTGTAACCGAGTCTAAGCCGAGCAGTAGTAACATCTAGAAGTCTGCTGATTTTATTGGATGATCCATAGATGTGTGGCTCCTCTTGCATGATAGTATGATGATAGATGGAATTACTGGTGTCGATTTCACTTTGCCTCAGATCTACAAGAGTCAAATAGAGAGAAAGTTCTAGGGGCCGATATCACACCGAACCTGTCTCCAGAGGCCCACATCAAAAGAATATCATCAGCGGCATATGCTAGACTGGCCAACATAAGAACTGCCTTTAGAAACTTGTGTAAGGAATCGTTCAGGACCCTGTATACCACTTATGTATAACCAATCCTGGAGTATGCAGCTCCAGCCTGGAGTCCATACCTAGTTAAACACAAGAGAAAGTTAGAGAAGATCCAGCGGTATGCCACCAGGGTCGTCCCTGAACTGAGAGGAATGAGCTACGAGGAAAGGCTAAAGGAGTTGAACCTTACATCCCTGGAAAACAGAAGAGTAAGAGGAGACAAGGTTCCAAGGGGTTGTCATAGCCAAGGGGTGGTAATGGGGGACGAGCTCCCATGACCTATAAAATGCTCCTATACGGCATGCGTCTCCAATAGCCTCTGACAACCAAGTCCAACTCCTGGCCTGCACGGGTGGCTTAGTCTTTAAGTCCGGCGGAACTGCTTTTACCGATAGGAGAAGGGGCGAGGGCGTGCCTCTGGCGCCTTAAAACCAGCTGCTCCGGGTAGATGGGACTCTTTTTTTTTTATTATTATTATTATTAACACATTAGGTACATCTGCATTAGTGCAGCTACCCTAGACTATATGAAGTGGAGTACAGTGTGTCAAAAAAGCTAACTAGGTGATGCTAAAAAATCCCCATCACACAGGATGGTTAGTCATACAGAGGCATGTGATAAGCGGTCTGCACTGGCAGACTCCGGATGCATTTTGAGGATATCAACAACACAAGATTGAATAAGGTAGCAGTGGTAATACAAGTCCCCATCTCGCAGGATGGTTAGTCAGAGCCGTGTGTTTAATAGCCTGCACTGGCAAATTTTAGGTATACTGTGAGGATATCTTCAAGAATACGAGAGTGAATAAAGTAATTGCAAAGCTCCAGGTACCTCATGCCAACTGGTCTGAAAAGTCTAATAACTGGGCATTCAGTGATGTAGTGCGAGAGATCATGCCGTAGTTCCTGCTCACAGAGTTTGCAACTGGAGTGCTCAGGATTGGGAGACCCGTCACCTGCAGCCACCTGCCACAGGTAACGGTAACCCAACCTGATCCTTGCAACCACTGTGTCGCACAGTCTAGTGGACGTTTTGTGCTGTCCATAGATGTAGGTTTCAGATCTGAACAAATCATAGCTTTTTATACTAGTACTTTCAGGTCGTTGGGAGTCAGTAAGTTCTTTCCTATCAGATCTGAATGTTTGGACCAATACAGTTTTGACAGCAGAGATGGGGATACCTAGATCTAATTCAACTTCAGACTTGTTAAACGCTAATTTGGCTGCAATGTCTGTCTCATTATGATGGGTTATATTTATGTGTGAAGGTATCCATACAAAGGAGATTCGAGACCCTTTACTCTGTGCATCAATTAGGTCATTTATAATTGGGAGTATGAGGTTCTTGCTGTCGATCTTCCAAGAGAAGTTTTCGATTGCTTGAAGAGCAGACTTTGAATCGCAGAATATTATTCCTCCTCCAATGTTTTTAATGTACTGGTTGCTAAGTGTAATGCTGCTAGTTCTGCTTGTGTGGAGATCAGCCAGTTGTTTAACCTGACACTGACAGTCTTTGTGCAAATATTATTTCTATAAAACCTACATGCCGCTGCAGTCCGTCCAGTAGAGGATTGGACTGAGCCGTCGGTGTAGACACAGTGCTCGTGAGATCTTAAACTCTCAATGGAGGAGGCAATTGTTTCAAGCGTGACAGCTTTGAGAAGAACAAGATTCTCATTATCTTTCTTAGTGACAGGTGTGTGTGACTCGATAGCCTGGGAAGGCAGCCCATCTAGTGGAAGGAAAACCCTGATTTTAAACCTCCGCTGCCTTGCGGCCATCCCCTTTTTTGGGAAAGGCTTCAGGAGTCAACCTCGAGGAAAAATCCGGAGTTGGAGCCCCTAAGGCAGTTCGTTGTTGACGTTGACCTCGTTCTGGCAGCTCCTGCGACGTTGCTGGAACCATGTGTATTGGCATTTACCTTTCTATTGGATAATTTCAGCAACGTGGAGAGGGGGACCTGCTGCATGGGTAACAGCTTCTTCTCCATATCTACCTACCCAGGCTTTGCGTCCTGGATAGGGCACTCCAGCTTCGCCTCACAGCGTCGAACCAACACGGGAAGCGACAGTCTACCGGTTTTAAGTTTTCTGCTCGATTGGCGAAGAGTGTGACGCCAGGGGTTGCTTCCGACGGTGGGAGGGGTCATCGCGCCCCACTGGGCAGCTACCGCCCGCCTCAAGCTGGGCAAACCCCAGCCAATAAAGTGTTGCCTCGCCACGGTCCGTTAACCTCACTGGGTGCGTGGGGTTTAGTGTGAAAACCGACAAGCGGCCCGACAACTTTGCACCAAGCAATACCAAGCCAAAGAAGAAAATATCAACTGCCCTAAAGCTGGGCACATGGAATGTCAGGACACTGGCACCAGATTTCTCTGACGACCTGCAAGAAATCAATGACGCCCGAAAAACAGCAATTATCGATAGGGAGCTGAGCAAGCTGCAGATGGATATTGTTGCTCTCCAAGAGACCAGGCTCCCAGGATCAGGATCTGTGAGGGAGAGGACCTTCTCTTTCTTCTGGCAAGGAAAACCACCTGATGAGACCAGAGAACATGGTGTGGGATTTGCCGTCAGGAATGCACTGTTGGGACACATTATGCCACCGACGGGGGAACCGAACGAATTCTGTCTTTGCAACTGTACTCCCAAACAGGACCAGTCAGTGTAATTAGTGCATGTGCACCAACCCTGACTTCTCCAGCAGAGACAAAGGAAAAATTCTACGATGACCTCAACAGAGTCATAGCGAGAATCCCTGTAAAGGAGCCACTGTTCATCCTCGGCGACTTCAACGCCAGAGTGGGTGCCGAGCACAACATTTGGCCCACTTGTCTGGATCAATTCGGCATAGGGAGGATGAATGAGAACGGGCAACGTCTGCTAGAACTCTGCTGCCTTCATGGTCTCTGTGTCACCAACACGTTCTTCGGCACAAAACCTCAACACCGAGTATCTTGGAGACACCCCAGATCCAAGCACTGGCACCAGCTTGACCTGACTCTTACCAGCGTGCAAGTCAACCCAGCGTCAAGATTACGCGTAGCTACCAGAGTGCTGTCTGTGACACCGACCACTCCCTGGTATGTAGCAGGGTCAAGATGCAACCAAAGAAGATTCCTCACTCGAAAAAGGTGAGCAGACCTCGCATCGACACCACCAAGACCCGCAACCAGGACAAGGTGGAAGATGCTCGAAACGCATTGCGTAATAGTGGCTTTAGGCATTGTATGTACTAGCTCTATCTATATATCAATCCATTAATGTAACATCACTTGTATGTATGTACCTTACCTGAATAAACATATTTATTTATTATTTTATTTATTTTGCACGCGTGCTCGAGGAAGTTCTCCCTGGCCCAGCTGGGGTCACTGCCTGTAAAAGATGGGAACACTTCAGAGACGCTGTGTTCAACGCTGCCGTTTCCACCTTTGGCAAGAAGACCAGCAGGTCGGCAGACTGGTTCAAAGCTCACTCGGAAGAGATGACACCTGTCATCGAAGAGAAGAGAAACGCCTTGGCAGTCTACAAAGCCTGCCCAAGTCAGCGCAACTTACAGATCCTTCGGGCCGTCCGCTGCAAAGTGCAGCAGAGCGCCAGGCGATGTGCCAACAACTATTGGCTCCAGCTCTGCTCTCAGATACAGACTGCAGCGGATACAGGCAATGTAAGGGGAATGTATGACGGCATCAAGCAGGCCCTCGGCCCAATCCAGAGGAAGACCGCTCCACTGAAATCTGCCACTGGCGAGGGGATTCAGGACCAGACACTGCAGCTGAAGCGCTGGGTCGAGCAGTACTCTGAGCTATACACCAGGGACAATGTGGTCACCGAAGACGCCCTGAGCGCCATTGAAAGTCTGCCTGTGTTAATGGAGCTCGACAGCGAACCTACCCTGGAAGAACTCAGCGATGCCCTAGACTCCCTTGCTTCTGGTAAAGCTCCTGGCAAAGATGACATTCCTGCTGAGACCTTGAAGTGCTGCAGAAGTAGCCTGCTCATGGAGCTGCATGAAATTCTCTGCCTCTGTTGGGAAGAAGGAGAGGTGCCACAGGACATGAGGGATGCCAACATCGTCACACTGTATAAGAATAAAGGTGACAGGGGCGACTGCAACAACTACCGTGGAATCTCCCTCCTCAGTATTGTCGGAAAGCAGTTTGCTCGAGTCGCATTGAAGAGGCTCCAAGTACTTGCAGAGAGAGTCTATCCAGAATCACAATGCGGATTCAGAGCTGACAGGTCCACCATCGACATGGTCTTTTCCCTCAGACAACTGCAGGAGAAATGCAGGGACCAGAAGCAGCCACTCTTCGTAGCCTTCATAGATCTGACGAAGGCCTTCGACCTCATCAGCAGGGATGGCCTGTTCAAGATCCTCCCCAAGATCGGATGCCCACCCAGGCTCCTCAGCATTATCAGATCTTTCCATGAGAACATGAGGGGCACCGTGGTCTTTGATGGCCTAACATCAGATGCCTTTGACATCCGAAGTGGAGTAAAGCAGGGCTGCGTACTGGCTCCAACCCTGTTCGGGATTTTCTTCGCAGTTATGCTGCAGCACGCCTTCGGATCTGTCACGGAAGGCATTTACCTCTGGACCAGGTCGGATGGAAAGCTCTTTAACCTCGCCAGGCTGAGAGCCAAGACGAAGGTTCGGCTGAGGTGTCTGCGAGACTTCCTTTTTGCCGACGACGCAGCAGTCACTGCCCACTCAGCCGAAGACCTCCAACGGCTCATGACCCGCTTCAGTGAGGCCTCTCGGGCTTTCGGACTCACCATCAGCCTGAAGAAAACACAAGTCATGGGACAAGCAGTGGACTCCCCACCTGACATCGGCATCTCCGATTCCAAACTGGAATAGTCGTTCACGACTTCGTGTACCTGGGCTCCACAATCTCTGACTCCCTCTCTCTTGATACGGAGTTAAACAAACGCATCGGTAAGGCATCTACTACCATGTCCAGACTGACAAAGAGAGTGTGGGCCAACAATAGGCTGACTGAGTATACTAAGATTCAGGTTTACAGAGCCTGTGTCCTGAGCACTCTCCTTTATGGCAGTGAGTCTTGGACACTCCGCGCCCATCAGGAAAGACAGCTGAATGCCTACCACATGCGCTGCCTTCGACACATCTTGGACATCACCTGGCAGGACAAGGTGACAAACAACAACGTCTTGGGGAGAGCAAGAATCACCAGCATGTACACAATGCTGAAACAGAGACGAATGCGCTGACTCGGGCACGTTGTGCGAATGGGCGACGGCAGGATCCCCAAGGATCTCCTGTACGGAGAGCTGATGCAGGGAAAGCGTCCAACAGGCAAGCCCCAGCTACGGTACAAAGACGTATACAAGAGGGACCTGAAAGCCATGGACGTCGATCTTGCTATATGGGAGACACTGGCTGCAGACCGTTCAGTCTGTTCAAAGAGATCTCTTTTACACATAAGTTCGAGGAGTCACTTGCCAAGGAATCGGAGGCAAAGAGACAGAGAAAGAAAGCCGGTAGCCAGGAAGACAGACCAGAATCGGACTTCGTTTGTGCTCGGTGTGCGATGGACTGCCACTCTCGGATTGGCCTCATCAGTCACACCAGACGCTGCACCAGGATTGACAACTAGGGCGCAACTCCAGTCTCCCGAGACTGAAGGAGCCTACTATACCCACTCCCTACAATACCTCAAATCCTACCTTACTGACAGGCTCCAATATGTTTCTGTGAATAATACAATTTCTCCCACCCTACCCATCAACATTGGTGTTCCCCAGGGCAGCATACTTGGCCCTCTCCTCTTTCTCATCTACATTAATGACCTTCCAAATGCCTCCCAACACCTCAAACCAATTCTATTTGCTGACGACACAACCTTCATTTACTCCAGTCCTGATCCCCTTGCTCTAAATGCCACAGTAAATACTGAGCTAAATAAAGTCCATCTTTGGCTAACTGCCAACAAACTCACCCTTAACATTGACAAAACCTTTTATATTCTGTTTGGCAATAAATCCTCTAATCAAATAAATCTCAAAATAAACAATACCCAAATTTGTAACAAATTAGATGGCAAATTCCTTGGCATTCTCATTGACCACAAGCTTAATTTCCAGGGACACATTCTAAATATATCAAAAAAAGTTTCAAAAACTGTGGGCATTCTTTCTAAGATCAGATATTATGTACCACGCCCTGCCCTGGTGACTCTCTATTACTCCCTTATCTATCCATATCTCAACTATGGTATTTGTGCTTGGGGCTCTACTACCCAAAATCACTTACGTCCTCTAATTACTCAACACAAAGCTGCTATTAGGACAATATCCAATTCTGGCCCCAGACATCACTCGGTACCCCTACTTAAATCTCTGAATATGTTAGACATTAAGTCACTGCACATTCTCTCATGTGTATTATACATATATAAAACGCTAAACTATAATGCCAATCCTGATCTCAAAAGCTTCATAGAAGGTTGTATCAGAACCCATGAGCATCACACCAGAAATAAATACAGTTTTGATATTCCTAGAGTACGACTTAATCAAACTAGAAATGCTCTACAAATCAAGGGGCCCAGAATGTGGAATGACCTTCCCAACCATGTTAAAGACTGTACCTCTCTCAACCAGTTTAAGTTAAAAGCGAAGCTATACCTAATAAATTCCCTGTAACCTACCTTACCCTTCTATTGTCAACCAATGTCTGTTTTTTTCTTTAAAGAGCGCTGTTTGTCGACATAATTGTATTTGTGCTGCTTTTTCATCTATGTTTTCATTTCTTGTTTTCATTCTACTCATTATGCTCAATTAGTATTAAGCTTGTCATTTAAGTTTATCATGCCCGAAACGCTTTGCGTAATAGTGGCTTTAGGCATTGTATGTACTAGCTCTACCTATAAGTCAACCAATCCTTGTAAATATTTATTGTATGTATGTACCTTACCTAAATAAAATTGTATTGTATTGTATTGTATTGTATTGTATTGTATTGTATTGTATTGTATTGTACTATTACAAGAGGAGACATGATAACCACCTACAAAATTCTCAGGGGAATTGACAGGGTGGACAAAGACAAAATCTTCAGCACGAGAGGGACACGAACAAGGGGACACAGGTGGAAACTTAGTACCCGGATGAGCCACAGAGACGTTAGAAAGAATTTTTTCAGTGTCAGAGTAGTTAATAAATGGAATGCACTAGGAAGTGATGTGGTGGAGGCTGACTCCATACACAGTTTCAAATGTAGATATGATAGAGCCCAGTAGGCTCAAGAATGTGTACACCAGTTGATTGACAGTTGAGTGGCGGGACCAAAGAGCCAAAGCTCAACCCCCGCAAGCACAATTAGGTGAGTACAAGGTTTTGTTGAAGCTCTTCGTGTACTGCTGCTCTCAGATTGCTCATTGACAATCCAAGGTTACACTCAAAGTTTTTTCCTTTAAAGGCAGATTCTTTGGCTAACTTATCAGCTCTATCATGCATTCGGAGGACAACATAAGATGGAGACCACATGAAATGGACTTTGTTACCATCATTAATAATTTAGTTATATTTGTGTTTAGCTTCGGACACGAGCATGTTACAGTTATGTCTTAAAGAGTTGAAAGCATTTAAGGATGATAAAGAGTCACTTACAATTAATGTATCAAGTTTGGAGACTTGTACACATTTCACACATACATACATTTCACGCACACTTGTACACATAACTCAGTCGATTAAGGCAGCGTCCGGGATGCTCTCGGACGTAGGTTCGAATCCTCGTCACGGCCCTTGTGGATTTGAACATACATTTCAGTGCAAGGATCAAGGCAAATAGTTCGGTCTGAAGTGTAGAGGCCCATTTGTTTATACGGACTCCCCACTCAAATTATAAGCCATCGCCCATTGTCAGGACAACTGCACTTCCAGCTGCACCCGTGGTGCAGTGTAGGGAACCATCAGTGTATATGATTTGAGAGAGAGGAGAGGAGATGCTCTCTCTGTGGACAGAGCATCAATATAAAATAAAATAAAATAAAATAAAATGTTTATTTAGGTAAGGTACATACATACAATAAATTTTTACAAAGATTGGTTGACTTATAGGTAGAGCTAGTACATACAATGCCTAAAGCCACTATTACGCAAAGCGTTTCGGGCATGATAAACTTAAATGACAAGCTTAATACTAATTGAGCATAATGAGTAGAATGAAAACAAGAAATGAAAACATAGATGAAAAAGCAGCACAAATACAATTAAGTCGACAAACAGCGCTCATTAAAGAAAAACAGACATTGGTTGACAATAGAAGGGTAAGGTAGGTTACAGGGAATTTATTAGGTATAGCTTCGTTTTTAACTTAAACTGGTTGAGAGAGGTACAGTCTTTAAGTCTTTAAGTACAGTCTTTAAGTACAGTCTGCTATTAGGACAATATCCAATTCTGGCCCCAGACATCACTCGGTACCCCTACTCAAATCCCTGAATATGTTAGACATATACATTAAGTCACTGCACATTCTCTCATGTGTACTATACATATACAAAACGCTAAACTGTAATGCCAATCCTGATCTCAAAAGCTTCATAGAAGGTTGTAACAGAACCCATGAGCACCACACCAGAAATAAATACAGTTTTGATATTCCTAGAGTACGACTTAATCAAACCAGAAATGCTGTACAAATCAAGGGGCCCAGAATGTGGAATGACCTTCCCAACCATGTTAAAGACTGTACCTCTCTCAACCAGTTTAAGTTAAAAACGAAGCTATACCTAATAAATTCCCTGTAACCTACCTTACCCCTCTATTGTCAACCCATGTATGTTTTTTTTTTTTTTGTTTTTTTTTTTCTTTTCAAATCAACGCTGTTTTAATGTAATTTTCTGTAATAATTTGTAATTGTATTTGTGCTGTTTTTTCAACAATGTTCCCCCCTCTTTTACCTCTATTTTTATTTGTACTCAACGCATTTTTTTCTTTTTACCCATTAGTTTTAAGCTTTAGTCAGTAGTGTTTTTTCCTGCCCGAAACGCTTTGCGTAATAGTGGCTTTAAATAAATAAATAAATAAATATGTTTATTCAGGTAAGGTACATACATACAAGTGATGTTACATTAATGGATTGATATATAGATAGAGCTAGTACATACAATGCCTAAAGCCACTATTACGCAATGCGTTTCGGGCAAGAAAAACATTAATAACTAGAACTTATTACTAATTGAGCATAAAGAATAAAAAATGTTGAAAACAAATACAAATAAAGATAAAAAAAAAGGGGGAACATGACTGAAAAAGCAGCACAAATACAATAGGTTGACAAACAGTGTTGATTAAAAAAAAAAAATAATAATAATAAAATAAAATAACAGACATGGGTTGACAATAAAGGAGTGAGGTGGGTTACAGGGAATTTATTAGGTAGTGTTTAGTTTTTATCTTAAACTGGTTGAGAGAGGTACAGTCTTTAACATGGTTGGGAAGGTCATTCCACATTCTGGGCCCCTTGATTTGTAGAGCATTTCTAGTTTGATTAAGTCGTACTCTAGGAATATCAAAACTGTATTTATTCCTGGTGTGGTGCTCATGGGTTCTGTTACAACCTTCAATGAAGCTTTTGAGGTCAGGATTGGCATTACAGTTCAGTGTTTTATATATGTATAAGACACAAGAGAGAATGTGCAGTGACTTAATATCTAACATATTCAGAGATTTGAGTAAGGGTACCGAGTGATGTCTGGGGCCAGAGTTGGATATTGTCCTAATAGCAGCTTTGTGTTGGGTAATGAGAGGACGTAAATGATTTTGGGTAGTAGAACCCCAAGCACAAATACCATAGTTGAGGTATGGATAGATGAGGGAGTAATAGAGAGTAACCAGGGCAGGGCGGGGTACATAATATCTGATCTTAGAAAGAATGCCAACAGTTTTTGAAACTTTTTTTGATATATTTAGAATGTGACCCTGGAAATTCAGCTTGTGGTCGATGAGAACGCCAAGGAATTTGCCATCTAATTTGTTACAAATTTGGGCATTGTATGTACTAGCTCTTATCTATAAAGCCAACAAACTTTGTAAAATCTCTTTATGTATGTACCTTTGCCTAAATAAAAATTATTATTATTATTATTATTATTATTATAACATGGTTGGGAAGGTCATTCCACATTCTGGGCCCCTTGATTTGTAGAGCATTTCTAGTTTGATTAAGTCGTACTCTAGGAATATCAAAACTGTATTTATTTCTGGTGTGGTGCTCATGGGTTCTGTTACAACCTTCTATGAAGCTTTTGAGATCAGGATTGGCATTATAGTTTAGCGTTTTATATATGTATAATACACATGAGAGAATGTGCAGTGACTTAATGTCTAACATATTCAGAGATTTGAGTAGGGGTACCGAGTGATGTCTGGGGCCAGAGTTGGATATTGTCCTAATAGCAGCTTTGTGTTGAGTAATTAGAGGACGTAAGTGATTTTGGGTAGTAGAGCCCCAAGCACAAATACCATAGTTGAGATATGGATAGATAAGGGAGTAATAGAGAGTCACCAGGGCAGGGCGTGTTACATAATATTTGATCTTAGAAAGAATGCCCACAGTTTTTGAAACTTTTTTTGATATATTTAGAATGTGTCCCTGGAAATTCAGCTTGTGGTCAATGAGAATGCCAAGGAATTTGCCATCTAATTTGTTACAAATTTGGGTATTGTTTATTTTGAGATTTATTTGACTAGAGGATTTATTGCCAAACAGAATATACAAAGTTTTGTCAATGTTAAGGGAGAGTTTGTTGGCAGTTAGCCAAAGATGGACTTTATTTAGCTCAGTATTTACTGTGGCATTTAGAGCAAGGGGGTCAGGACTGGAGTAAATGAAGGTTGTGTCGTCAGCAAATAGAATTGGTTTGAGGTGTTGGGAGGCATTTGGAAGGTCATTAATGTAGATGAGAAAGAGGAGAGGGCCAAGTATGCTGCCCTGAGGAACACCAATGTTGATGGGTAGGGTGGGAGAAATTGTATTATTCACAGAAACATATTGGAGCCTGTCAGTAAGGTAGGATTTGAGGTATTGTAGGGAGTGTCCTCTGACTCCATAATGATGTAATTTAAGAGAAAAATTTAAGAGAATATGGCTTAAGGCGTTGAGCTTTGCCTCAAGACGAAGCTTGGGCTGATCTCTAATTTGTTTCTTGGGTGGAAAGGGAGGGATTAAAATTGGAAAGGGTGTAATCTCCCACGGTGCAGGAAAGTGCGGCTGAGAAATGTTGACTAAACCACACACTAGAAAGTGAAGAAACAACGACGTTTCGGTCCGTCTTGGACCATTATTAAGTCGATTGTGAATCGACTTGATAATGGTCCAGGATGGACGACCAACACGTCGTCGTCTCTTCACTTTCTAGTGTGCATTTACGAAGTTCCCTATTGCGGCTTTAACCCATGGAGCCGCCTACCCGCCAAAGCCGTCGCTGTCAAAACTCTGTTAACTTTAAAAGTCCAACTGGAAAAAATCATCAAGGCAAAAGGCGGGATCTTTGACAAGCCGCCGGCTTTCTGTCCTCGTCAAGGCCACTAGTGTTAGTGTCCCTCAGGTAAATTCAAGTACCTGGCTGGAGTTATTGTTGTGCATGATGGGCTCTCGCTTGACTGTTATTGTTGTGGTAAGTGGCAGATCAGCTGTGACTCACATGTTTACAGGTCGGTGTAATGTACTCTCGGTCAACCTTAACAACGTCTGGACATCTCTGATTGATTGATGATTGATTACGATTAAGCCACCCAAAAGGTGGCACGGGCATGAATAGCTTGTAAGTAGTGGGCCTTTTGAGTCATCACCAGTGTCAATAGAGGACATCTCTGTCTGGTTGGCACTTTTATTCAACGGTCAAGACGCCTGGCGCACATATCACCTTTGGGTCACAGGATAAGTTAAATTAAATTAAATTTTTTATTCAGGTAACAGTACACACATAGAAGAGGAGTTACAAACATAAAGTTGGATTTATAGATAGAGCTAGCACATACAATACCTAAAGCCACTAATACGCACAATACGCACAATAATAAGGGGCTGGTGGTTGAGCGGAGAGCACGCTGGACGCATGATCCTGTGGTCCCGGGCTCGATCCCGGGCGTTGGCGGGAAACAATGGGCAGAGTTTCTTTCACCCTAATGCTCCTGTTACCTAGCAGTAAATAGGTACCTGGGAGTTAGTCAGCTGTCACGGGCTGCTTCCTGGGATGTGTGTGTGGTTTGGGGGAAAAAAAAGTAGTAACGCTTGAGAGGCGGGCCGAAAGAGCAGAGCTCAACCCCCACAAGCACAACTAGGTGAATACAGCGTTTCAGGCGAAAGTTTATAGATTTTGAACATTTTCTGGCTGGTATTCCCGGCGGGGTGACGGTGTTCGGCGCCGGCTTGGCTGAGAGGTGCCGGGAGTTGGTGGGTCTTGGTAGGTTTCTGATGTGCCCTCAGCCGTGGTGGGCGGCTGGCTTCTGCTCTGCCGGAGGGCACTGGATGACTTTTTCCATTTTTAGTTTGGGGTCGAGTTTTTGGTTTTGCTATCCAGTGTTCTCTTTGTGGGGTGGTGCTCGTCACCCTGAGGGACTCTTGGGGGCTCCCCAATCATGTGTTTATTGGCCGCGAGGCAAATTAATTTCCGCTGATAGGCAACATCCATTTCACCATTTGGCTTTGCGATTCACCCTTCATGGGTATGGCAGGGTGCATTCAACCCCACTATCATTGTCACCCCTAAATCAACAACAACAACAACATGTACTCTCTTATTTTCTGTTTGATTTAGCTTTAGTTGATTATGCAATTTGCTTATTGTTATAGTGAATAGAAAGTGCTTAAACTGTATATATGTATTGTATATTATGTTTTTTTTTTTTTTTTAGTTCATTTATTATGCACCCCATACCCATCTTGTGGGCGGTAGTGGAAAGGGTTACAGAGGCACATAATGGGCTCAGGGACTGAACCCCACAATTCATTTAGCTAAGCAAGTTACAATCTTGATGAGCTAGTTACAAAATTCAATATAAGTCGTCACATCAACAATGGGTTCGAGATCGACCTCAAGTACAGGTTCTAAATTAAGCAACTGACATATGTGGAGAGCTAGTGTCACAATTGATATGTTTGTCCTGCACACCGCCCCCCCATCCAGTGGGCAGCGGTGGATAGGTTACAATCACTCGGTTATATTATATGGCATGGTATTATTGTGGGATGTAACTGCTGTAATTATTTGATTAAAAATAATAATTTTATTATGTGGATTCCATCTCATGTTGGTCTCCGAATGCATAATAAGGGCTGGTGAGTTAGCAAAAGAATCTGCTTTTAATTAAAGGATAAATTGAATATAACGTTGGATTGTCAATAAGCAGTCTAAGAGCAATAGTACACCAAGAACGTCAACAAAATCTTGTAGATCTCAGGCAGAAGGAAATTGACACCAGTAATTCCATCTATCATCATACTATAATGGAAGAAGAGCCACACATCTATGGATCATCCAATAAAATCAGCAGACTTCTAGATGTTACTACTGCTCGGCTTAGACTCGGTTACAAGTATCTCTGAGAATTCTCATTATCTGTTGATGTAGACCTGACCAAATGTAAACTGTGTCAACAAAATTGTTCGCACACCCTCCGTCACTATGTGATGGAGTGCGAAAAGATACGTGAATTCAGAGACAACTCTATAACAAATGTTCCAGAGATGTGTAAATATTTAATTAAAAATTATCTGCTACCAGAAATTTTAGCAAAGTATCCCCAGTTTACTAACTGTAGGTACAGTAGTGAGTGAGTGATTGTAACCTATTCACTGCTGCCCACTGGATGGGGGACGGTGTGCAGGATATACTTATCAATTGTGATACTAGCTCTCCATATATGTCAGTTGTATAATTTAGAAACTGTACTTGTGGTCAATCTCGAGCCTAATGTTGATGTGACGATGTGCATTTAATTTTGTAACTAGCTCATCAAGATTGTAACTTACTTAGTAGATTGTGGGATTCAATCCTACACTCTACTAATTATATGATTGTATGCCCTTTCCAGTACCTCCCACGAGATGGGTATGGGGTGCATAGTAAATGAACTAAACTAACTCACAAGAAGATACAGTGGGTTTGTGAGATTACATAAGATTGGTATTTTAACATTCTTGCATAGCCACTAATAGGCATAACATTTCGGGCAAGTCCTTAATCTAACAGACAAGTATAAATAGGTAATTTGTAGCAAAATTTGAATAATATTAATAGGTACATTGTAGTAAAATTTGAATTATTAATAGGTACATTGTAGCATAATTTGAATATTATTAATAAATACATTGTAGCAAAATTTGTGTTCAAGATAACAAGTATAAGTTGATAGCAGTGATTACAATGGTGAAGTTGCAAGTCTTAGGCACAAATATTGGGGGAGGTCGTAGCACAAGATACAGTGCGAGTTTGAAGCACTAGGTAGGAAACTATGAGGATGAAATTAGGTAGAGATGAGATGTAGTTAACATATAACTACAATATAAGTTGACAGAGGTGATTACACTAGTGAAGATATTTTACTGTCATCTAATCTTCTAAATCTTCTTAAGTACTAATATTGTGGAAGTGGGTAGTACAAGATAGAGTGTGAGTTTGAAGCACAAGTCCACAAGTCAGCACAAATATGCTACAAGTCTGACAAAGCGTTTGATTACCTCAGTACGACTAAGAACAGGAGAAGCTATTTCACCCACAGGGTTATAAACCCATGGAACCATCTACCCACCTAAGCCATAAATGCCAAAACTGTTAAATTTTAAATTCCAGCTGAAAAAGATCATGTGGATAAATGACACTTCTCAATAACATTTGACAAGCTACCGGCCCTCCTGTCTTCATTGAGACCTCTAGAGTTTTAGTAGCCCTCAGGTCAATTTTGGTAAATTACTCTGCTGGTGCCTTGTCAACCCTGTAGCATACTCCCCCAGAAACCAAGCATTGAATGAAATCAAAACACCTTTTTCTAGTAGCACCCAGATGGCTTCCTGTCTCCCTCCCCTCTTTGTTCGTTGGTTCATTGTAGCTCTTTATCTGCTCCAGAACTGAATTAATAGCTTACACAGAACTGAGCTCTGGGCTGCCTGGTGGTGGGATTTATATACTACAGCTTTACGTTCTAGCTAGTTTAGGCATATTCTTTTGTTTATTTTTAATTGTTTGGGGGGAGTTGTTTGGCAGTTTTGGGGCTTTGAGTCTTGTGAACCCAGCATTTATCTGTAAAGCTTCTCTGATATTATGAATGCTTTCCCAGTGAAATGTTGAAATGTCATTTGTTTTCTGTGCCTCAATATGAAGGGGGGCCAGTTTCTGGTCCCTTGTAGGCCAAATGAAGTCATAAAACTGATGTGACAAGTAGAATGGAGCAATCTCAGGGAGATAGCTACAGGGAGCCATTGAGGATCTACCAGAATGAGGCATTTCATTACATTCAATGCTGGGTTTAAATATTGTAATTTCTCTTACCTATGAATTCTCCACTGTTCTTGTGCTGTATCATATGTATGTGCTTTTGCATTAAGTTTAATTATTATTATTATTATTATTATTATTATTATTATTATTATTATTATTATTGAACAAATCCACAGGAGCCTTGGTGAGGGTTTGAATCTATGTGCTGAGTGTTCCCAGAGGCACTATTGTCAATTATTAATTGTTTAGGTGAGTTGTTTGGCAGTTTTGTGTCTATTATTATTATAACACAGAGAGTAAACATAACGTGATGTGTCAATGAGAAAATCCGTAGGAGCCATGATGAGGGTCGAACCAATGCGGTGGGTGTTCCCACGCACACGCCCTAGTCAACTAGAACCTTTTGACCATGTCATGACCTAGTTGTCTAGGGTGTGTGCATGGGAACATCCACCACATAGGTTCAAACCCTCATTGCTGCTCCTACGGATTTTATTATTTCTGTTATAATTGTTGCTGGTTATACCATTAGCAAAATGATGGAAAAGTTCTTTTGCCTATACATAGACAAGAGACTCACTTGCAGCACCCACATACAACACATAACCAAAAGTCATAATTTCAGAAATTTCTAGTTTTGCCACTGTTTATAGTACTGGACATAAGTTTGACTTTCATTCTATTTCAGGTTAAAATAGTTGTGTTAGTGGTGCAGAGTAACATGGCTAGTCCCAGGAACCTCTATGCTCTTTTTCAAAGTAAGGCTGCTGAATGTCCCCAAAACTTGGCAGTTATATATTTTGAAGGTAAGTAATCCTCATTCAACCTACTATTTTTCTGGAGGGAGCCCCTACGGCTCCTCGGAGCTATCCAGGCTTATAAGGATACCCCTAACTTTTGGCATCAGTCAATGTGGGTGGAGTTCTAGGCCTACCGGGGACCACGGCCAGAACCTGGCCACCTCAGAGAGGCACAAGGAGCAATGGCCTATAGAAATGCACATGTGATTGTGGAACATTCTATATCTGCCATTGACCGGGACAGGCACCCAGAAAGGTAAGTGCCCCAAAACAAACCCCTATTCTGGCGAAAAAAAAAAAAAGACAAATGAGTGGACAGAACTCCCCCAAATGAAAACGAGCAAACAAGCATGATGTCATACGAGCCGCGCTGCACGTCTGCACAGCTCCCCCCTCCCCAGGAGGGGGAAGGGGGGAGTCTCAGACCTTTTTTGTCTGGTGGGGGAGTCTGCCTTGGTGTTCCTTTCCCCTGTTATACTAGGGTTTGCTTTTGTTTGGTGGTACCCCCTTGCTTCGCCCTCTTGAGTGGACACTTCCTGGGGATTCAGCTTTAACAGTGTTGATTGGTAGCTTGGCCACTGGTTAGCAGTACCCTGCCTGGAATTACCCTTAGCAGCCCACTCTAGGGGCCCAGGGAAACCCCGCGGGGGGGGGGGCACTTGGGTCCGATGGATGCGACCCCTGAGTCCCTTCTCGCCTTGTGCGAGTTTGAGGGTTGCTCTATTCCCTTGTTGCAGGGCGACGCTCATTGTTTTTTGCCTCCGTCATACTGCCTGTTGAGTCTGTAACACTTCAACCCTGAGTCCTGTGAGCTCTGTTGCTTGTTTGTGACTCAGTTCACCCAATCTGATGATGACCTTATTCGGGTGCAGGCGGTTCACACGTTGCAGGATAGGTTAAGGTTGTTGCAACGTTCTCGGTAGGTTGCTTTCCCGGGGTGGGGGTGTTGGTCGCTTCGGCCATGGTTCTGTCTGCGCCTCCATGTTCTTCCCCTGCTGTGGTTCATTCGTTCACTTCCAGCTCCTAAGCGTCTGAGGGCTTCAGGGTTGGGGCAGGGTTTAAAGGTTTCTGAGACTCAACGGTTTTGGGGGTTGCCACTTCTGGGGTGGCAATGGAGGCATTAGAGTCTGTTCCTCTAGCCCGTAGCTCTGGGGTCTGACCTGTGGGGCCCATTCTCTTCCTGCTATTTCGGCTACCCCGGCTTTTTCTTGTGAGGTCAGGGCTTTGGAGGATGACTCTCCCCCTGGGGACTGATGTGGAGGCTCCCGGGGTTTGGGAGGAGCTCGCTTGGGCCTTAGGCTCCGTTGGACCCCTCCTAGTTTTTCTGACCCTTCAAGAGGGGCTTACTGTTATGAGGAGTGGGGGTTTTCTTTCCCCCCCCTATGCGTACGAGTTAGATTTGGGTTTGACTCCTCCACGGGTTCGATTCCTCCCCGGGTTCGACTCCTCTCCCTGTTCGACTCCTCTTCCCATTCAACTCCTCCCCGGGTTCGACTCCTCCCCCCCGGGTTCGGTTCCGTGTCCCTGCGAATCCTTCGTTTCTGTCCTTCCTGAGGTTTTCGGCTTTTCGCGTTTCCTGGTTGCCAATTGTGGCAACCAGTCAGTTAATAAAAAATAAGAGTTTAATGTCAGGCGCTCAGGGAGTCTGCCTCCCGATCCATCAGCTGATAGCAAGGAAGCCCACCGTATTAATACCGTCCATATGGCTGGGAGGGGTACAGCTGGGGATGTCTGGTGTGGGGGGAAGAGCCTGGAGGTAGCGAAGAGGAAGTGGGATGGGGGGGGATGGAGGTAGTGGGGAGGATGCAGGATGGGGCAATGGAGTAGTTGGGAGGGTGCAGGATGGGGGGGGGAAGGAGATAGTGGGGAGGGTGACCAACTCTGCTAACCATCTCACTGCTGCCCACCTGCACACACTGAAACCTGCCCGTCCACTGCTGCCCACCTATCCACCCACTTTGCTGCCTGCCCCTCCACCATCCATCCAGTTCCCTCCATCATCCATCCATCCAGTCCAATCACCATCCATCCATCCAGTCCCCTCACCATCCATCCATCCAGTCCAATCACCTACATAGAGAACTACTCCAGAGAACTATGTCCTTCTGAAGATGAGGTTTCCATGCCTGGATGTAATAATTCAGGTGGTGGCGCACCAGAGACTTATAGAATTGTATGACTACCTTCTCCTTAAAGGTAAAGGTATGCTTGATTATTCCTAGGGTTAGCTTTTGTTTACTGCCGCACCCACTTATTGTGCAACTTTCAGTGAGTGATGGATTTTGACTCCAAGGTCTTTTTCTTCATCAGTCTGTTGTAAGGTATTGTTGTTAAGTTGGTAGTTGTGACGTGGATTGTTATGCCCCATGTGCAAGGCCTTGAATTTATTGATGTTAAAAAGCTTTTGCTAGTCTTATGACCATTTGTGGAGTTGATGTATATCTCTGTTAGTTCTCAATATCATTTCCACCTCCCATTTTACCATAAATCTTAGTATCATCTGCAAATTTGATGATGTAGTTTGTAATATTTTCATCTACGTCATTGATGTATATGACAAACAGGGTTGGCCCCAAAATGGACCCCTGTGGCACCCCACTTACCACATTTCTCCAGTCAGATTCATTCCCATTTAGCACGACCCCCTTTGTTTTCTTTGTTTTAATCATTGTTTTATCCATTCCAGTATTCTCCCATTTATTCTATGTGCCTGTAGTTTCCTTACTACTCTTTCATGTGGTTCCTTGTCAAAAGCTTTGGCAAAGTCCATGTAAACTACATCTTCCGGAAGTCCTTTGTCTGAATAGCTGGTTACCGTTTCCAGAAATGATGAGGTTTGTAAGGCAGGATCTATTTTTAATAAACCCATGTTGCATTGATTTTACAAAATTGTTCTGTGTGTGATGATGTCTTTTCTTTCTCCTTTTTGGCACATATCTTTGAACGAGTTCGGTAATAACCTTTTTTAAATTTTCCCTTGGTGCTACCATGGCATGATCACCTACCAGCTTCCTCCAGGAGGTATTTTGCAATTCCTCTCTGATTCTTTGATAAACTAAACTAAACCTTGATAAACTGTATTTGTATATAGGATATATGGAAGCTAGCCAGAATTGCATTTCACCTTTGTAAATGCACATTAACCCTTAAGCTGCTAAGGGGTCCTGAGGAGATTTACACCCCTGTGCGCAAGAAAAAAATTCTTAACTTTTTTCTGGGGAAGCCCCGTCGGCTCCCCGGAGCTATCCCAGGCTGATATGCTAATGTCAGACTTTGGCATCAGTCATGTGTATGGAGTTATTAGGCCTACCGGGGACCACGGCCAGAACTGGGCCCCCTCAGAGAGGCAAGGGGAGCAATGGCCTATAGAAGCCTCTGTGTGGTTGGAGCATTCTATGTCTGCCATCGACCGGAACAGGCACCCAGAAAGGTAAGCGCCTCAAACCAAACCCCTATTCTGGTTAAAATTGCTACCAAAAGCCGAACTAGTGGATAGAACTCCCCAACCGAAAACAAGCAAACTAGTGTGACGTCACACACTGCCGCGCCGCTGTCTGCGCAGCTCCCCCCTCCCCGGGAGGGGGAAGGGGGAGCCCCAGACCCTCCACGCCTGCTACCCACACCTCAGTTCTTGAGGCTGATGCTATAGGCGATGGTCGTGTGCTCTGGCTCCGGTGTCGCTACTGCACTGTGCTTTGCGTGTGGTGTTGGTTTTGTGGGTGCGAGAGCCAGGAGTTATCTTCAGTACTCGGGCTGCATGCGCCTAGGGCTGCCTTCCCTAGGTGCCCTGTAAGTACTGCCCTTGGGGCTTGGGGCCACCTTCCACAGGCTCCTCGGGGTCTGCCTCTGCTGGTCCGTTTTACCTTTCGGTTTTTTGGCCACCTGTTGGGCTCTTGGGTGTTCTGTTCTCCCTTGTTACCGGCAGGTAAGAGGCAGTTTGCACTGGTAGGAGCGCAGGGTGCTGCACAGTTTGCATTCCCGACATCGCGGCCGGCTCTGTTCCTTGGGGTTCGCTGTCCTCTTGTGGGGTTTTGTTTTTCTTTTTGTTTTTGCCTGGTGGGGGGTTCTGTCATTTTATTCAGTTTGTTTTTGCCTTTCCTTTCGTCTCCTCGTTTCGTTGTGGCCCCTTCACCGTTTCCTCTTCGGTCCAGGATTGTTTTTCCAAGGCACTTTTCTTGTTGGCTTTGGCCTCTGGGGGTCGGGTAGGGGAGCTTCATGCTCTTCTCCGGTGCAGGGGTTTCTGCTCTTTTGGTAGTGGTGATTGTTTTGTTTGCTTGCAGCCGTCTCCTTCTTTTCTGGCGAAGAATGAGACTGCTGCGTTTCGGAGGGGTCTATGGGTGGTTGATGCTTGGTTGGTCAGGCCGGGGTGCATCATGTTTTGTGTCCGGTTGCGGTGCTTCGCCGTTATTTGCGCGCCACGGCTTCTGTGTCCGGGGATGCGCTGTGGGTTGATCCGGTTTCCCTTCTTCCCTGTTCGCGGGTTCGGGTCTCCCAGGTCGTCCTCAGGGTTATTAAGTCCAGCCAGCCTGTGGTCTATCCCCGTGCCCATGACGTTCGTAAGTTCGCGGCTCTTGCTGCCGTCTTTGGGAATATGTCTTGGTCTGATATTCGGGCGCGGGGATTTTGGCGGTCGAACAGGGTCCTGGCTGCTCGTTACCTTGTGAATGTCCCTGGGCCCCGTTGGGCCTGCGTTGCTTTGGGTCGACGGTTGCAGCCAGTTGTCTCGGCTTCGAGTTGAGGAGTGAGCGATGACCGCCTCCCGGGTATGTTCCTCTTTTTTTCCGTCTGTGGGTAGTTAGCTCCGGGGAGCTGACGGGGCTCCCCCCAGAAAACCAGCGTTGAATGTAATGAAACGCCATTTTCTGGGTGAGTCCCGGAGGCTCCCCGGCATCCCTCCCTCCCTCCGGTCGGCGTTTTTTTCGCGTTTTTGACATCCAGCCTCAAGAACTGAGGTGTGGGTAGCTGGCGTGGAGGGTCTGGGGCTCCCCCCTTCCCCCTCCCGGGGAGGGGGGAGCTGCGCAGACAGCGGCGCGGCGGTGTGTGACGTCACGCTAGTTTGCTTGTTTTCGGTTGGGGAGTTCTATCCACTAGTTCGGCTTTTGGTAGCAATTTTAACCAGAATAGGGGTTTGTTTTGAGGCGCTTACCTTTCTGGGTGCCTGTTCTGGTCGATGGCAGACATAGAATGCTTCCAACCACACGGGGGCTTCTATAGGCCATTGCTCCCCTTGCCTCTCTGAGGGGGCCCGGTTCTGGTCATGGTCCCCGGTAGGCCTAAGAACTCCATACACATGACTGATGCCAAAGTCTGACATTAGCATATCAGCCTGGGATAGCTCCGAGGAGCCTCCGGGACTCGCCCAGAAAATGGTGTTTCATTACATTCAACGCTGGTTTTTTTGTCTTCTAAAAATGTTAACACTTTCGCGCTCTCGGCGCTCAAAAAAAAAACAATACTCTAGATGCTTTCGGCACTTAGCGTGCCTACGCGGTAAGACCGAAAAAGTGTACACTCTTTTGACTGTCCTGACAATAATTGAAGGCGCACGTATTTAAATTTGGTATCACTGTGTTCGCAATGAAACTGTCTATAAGAGCATACCTATAAAATGCCGCCCAAGCATAAGGAGTATCAACACCAAATAAAAAACTATGCAGATCACTCGCCGAGAGCGCCAAACAGCAACAAAATGTTTCCACTCTCTTAATGGTTGCGAAGCCTACAGTTGTCCTACATCGCTAATTTTGGTATCATTGGAATCGCAATAAAATTCTCTACACGGACACATGCATATGAATGTTTAATATAGGTAATTGCCCACCCGCAAGAGTGTGTGAAGTGGAGAGTAGTTAGCCGCGAGCGCACTGGCGAAAACACAGGGGGGAAATCATGCTTGGAAAGTTTATACGTTTCCTGACCCTACTTTTCTATGTACGTATTTCTTTTTTATACCAATGTGTTCGCAATAAAATTTTCTATAAGATGAACTGTATAACATTTGTACAAAGCATGTGTAAGAGAAGCGCCAAATATAGAACCACGTCGCTCAGTATGCGTTCGCGGCAGAAACGAACGCATTGTTTTCGTTCTTTTGATGTTTGTCATGTTTATACTTGTTGAAACATTTTATAATTTGTATGACAGTGATCGCAGTAAAATTCCCTACACAGACATATACATAACACATACAAATATTTCCCACGTGTTGGATATATCAACGGCTAAAGGGAACCCACTGCCACACGCTCGCCACACCCCCAAACATACTTTGTGTATTTTTTTTTTACTCATAGAAGTTTATGTGATATAATATTCATTCTGGTACCAAAAAATTCGCAAATAAATTCTCTACAAAACAAAAGTATCCCCATCCATTTCGGTTAAAAAATGGAATTTATAGAAATATTTTTTCGATGGACGAGAAAAGTAGGCTGTTATGCGGAATCGTAAGAAAAAACGGCGACGAGTTATCTCTAATCTAAAGCGCGAAAGTGTTAATTTGTGTTCCCTGAGCACCGGGAAAAAAAATCTTAGGTGACATATTTTGGGCGCGTATAGGCCGAGGAAGTCTGGCAAAATGTGGGCGTTGACAGAGCAGTCGTCAGAGGCGGTCAGCGTCACCCGAGCTGTCAGGTGGGAGTTGCCACAAAGATATTATTACCTAATTATTTCAATGTCTGACTGATTTTTTCTTAGTTTTTTGCAGTACTGTAATATTATTCAATAGTGTGTTGTGTGGTAGATTTATATAATAAAATGTGTGAATCATCACTATACTCAAAAGTATGGTGTTCATATTAGTGATCCAATTATTACGTTCATAAAACAATAAACAAATAGTTTTGCTGTTATTACCCTCTACATAGCTAGACAAGTCATGCAGACGACGCCACCTCCATCATGCAAATGGCTCCTCCCAACATAATCCTTTTGCTGTTATTACACTAATACACACATTATATATTTGTGTTCACCATCTACATTTGTGTTCACCATAGAGAACCACTGAGCTGGTATAGGAATGAGCTGGTATAGGAATGCAGACAATAACAGGTGGCCACACAGTCAGTAAACGACGCTATCTCCCTCCCTCCCTCAGCATTACTCCTCCCACACTGCGCTAATTATCACAACAATCCTGCTATTATAACAATCCTGCTATTATCACAATCTTGGTCATTTTTATCACAGTCAGGGGTCATCTGTAATACTGTCATCGCTAAATAATAGCAGTTACATATTTATTTTGACATTTTTAGGCGATGCTGTGGTCACAAACTGAACAGCAATGCTGTTAGCTCATGCTGCGTACGCCAGCCTTGCTTGCTCCAACAGTACTGTGGCTCTCACACCGGAGAATATTGCCCACGATTTTTTTTAAACATGGCGTCTGTTTACAAGAGCCCTGAGGAAGTTGATGTGAACCCCGTGTAGCCACGGGCCATTTGAATCGTGCCTGGCACCCTGTGGTATATATATACTCCATGCGCTCGGTGGGACATGTTACTCATGGCGTATATATATATATACGCCATGCGCAGTTTAAGGGTTAATGAAGCTATGTAAAGACACCTCGAACCCTGTTTATGTAGGACAGATGTAAGCTGGTGTACAGTAGGTTAGGCATATTTGTAGATTAGGTATATATTAGATTTTTTGTAGGTTAGATTAGCATTTTAAGAACATACAATCTCCTTCTGTGGTTGATTGTTCAATAAATCACTGAATTATATGTTTAACAGATCTTTAACCCTGTCCCTGGAGGACATAAGAAAATGTATATATACTGGTTACCATTGTAAATGTGTGGCCACGTTTGTAATAGAAAAATTAAAAAAAAAATCTTTGATAGTCTCCTTGACAGAAATCTAGAAGGTCATCATCCTGGACCTTTATGTGAGTTTCTGTAATTGTATTCCATCTTAGAATATTGTGATCACACGATGGAGTGAGTTTTTCCCTACTTGAATTTGCTCGATCATGTCCTCTTCTGATGTTAGCACAAGGTCTAAAATGCTGTTACTTCGAGTGGGTTCTGTCACATGTTATATGAGAAGGGGCCCTGCACCAGGTCAAGAAAGTGATATCCTTCTGCTTATGATGTTAGATTTACCCAACCTATTGTCACGTGGTTAAAGTCACCTATTATGTGATGGGTTTGTGATGCAGCATTGATCACATTATACAGATCAGTAACTTCCTCTGCTGTTGCTGTGTCAGCCCTGTAGCATACTCCCACTGTCAGTATGTTACCATCTTGAGTTAGTACAGTATGTTGCACCAAACAGACTGAGGATCCCATGGTATTTAGTCCTTATTGGTGGTTGCAGTCAGGTCCTCTTTCACATAGCATTACACCACCTTATCTTGAGGTTATCTTGAGATGATTTCGGGGCTTTTTAGTGTCCCCGCGGCCCGGTCCTTGACCAGGCCTCCACCCTCAGGAAGCAGCCGTGACAGCTGACTAACACCCAGGTACCTATTTTACTGCTAGGTAACAGGGGCATAGGGTGAAAGAAACTCTGCCCATTGTTTCTCGCCGGTGCCCGGGATTGAACCCGGGACCCACAGGATCACAAGTTCAGCGTGCTGTCCTCTCGGCCGACCGGCTCCCACCTGCTCTTGTTGTTCTGTCCTTTCTGAATGGTGGATGCCATGGGATACCCTTTGGTCGGTATTCAGATTCCATGTTTCCTCGGCGTTGTTCTGTACATTATCTTATGCATTTTTTCACCTCTGGCTGGGTTATGCTCCTTATGAACCATCTTGATCTCTTGATAGGATGTTTGTGTTTCTTTCCTCTTCTCAGTTCTTGGTTGCCCCTTTGGTCACTATCATCTTTTTAATCCTTAAATGGCACATGGCTATATACCATTTGACACCCACAGGCGCATACAAAAAAAAAAATCTTTTTTTCTTCCTAACCTGTTAAGTCATGTTCCCTGATCACGGGAAAAAAAATCAATTGTACTTACCGGCGATGTAATTGAGCCGACAAGATGGGTGGTGACGTCACAGTTTGCATGTT
This sequence comes from Procambarus clarkii, assembly GCF_040958095.1. Lineage (NCBI taxonomy): Eukaryota > Metazoa > Arthropoda > Malacostraca > Decapoda > Cambaridae > Procambarus > Procambarus clarkii. The sequence goes on from NC_091172.1 coordinate 5,639,542, forward strand.
CGCTCATGTCCCGGAGGCGTCGCACGCGGTCTTCAAGCAGCCAGAGTTACCACGAATTTATTTTCGCGTCATTATTTACAGTGTCTAGGCCTGTATTCTTTGCAATATTAGTCACTAATTGTGTTGCACATAATGTTACTTCACAGTTATTGTCAATAAATATTGCATACATCGAGTATACACATGCGCGCACAAACGTTTTCCATTACGCCATTATATTATGTAATCACAATGTTCATTATTTTATATGTACACACTAGCACGCACTATGTACAGGTTTTTGCACTATTATTGCACATTTAGAAATCTTGGAGTGAGTGGTAGTCGTTGAAGCAGTCGACAGCGCACAATGCAACTCCACACCCTTCACACCATGTTTGCACCATTTTACGTTTTTGCTCTCTTCGTTTTGTTGTTTTACATACTAGGCATGCACGTTGGCCTATTGCACGCTTTCCACCTGCTGGCATATTCTTTAGTCTGTGTTGCTGAAAGGCATCTATGTGAGCGAGCCTGGGTGTTGCAGCATGCTGCAACACTGGGTTCATGGTTGGTCTTCGTATGCCAGGAACTTTTTGAGCAAACTTTGCTAATAACTGTGTTGCAAGTGTAAAAGCAAATAACGGAAAATAGGTTTACGTCCAGTTTTCACCAGATACAAATTATAGCAGTTCAACATGCTCATGTCAACAAGATGGAAAAACACACTTTTCGTTCATTTCAATGTTTTCCGCACACACTTGATAGTGCCAATCATCATGTCAGCCTTATCAATGAAACGCATGTTGATATTGTAGTCAAGAACACAATCTTATATACTGGTTCTCTCGTTACACGGTGCACCTTGCCACTGTTCAACATTGTACCCTCATGAACGGTTGTCAGCAGATTCACTTCCCTCTTGTTTTTTCCACCGTACCGAGAGTATTTGATCACATTTCCGTACCTGGCACTCGCCAACTGCAAGTCCACCGCCAAACACTGGCATTTCCCTTCTTTGTGCCTTTACTGTGCCAACCAATCCGGTTCTATTTTCAATCAAGAACCTAGCTAGCAATGGACTTGTATAGTAATTATCTGTGTGTAAGATGTGCCCCTTGTTCATCCATGGTGAAATCAGTGATTTCACCACACTACCAGAGAAACCATGTTCGTCGTTACCGGGAATGTCTACGTCGCTAGTTGAATACAGAATCATGTGTAACACGTATCCTGTTTCACAGTCACACAGTACAAAGAATTTCAATCCAAATCTGTTTCGTTTGGAGGGAATATACTGCTTGAATGAAACGCATCCTTTGAAAAGTACAAGGGATTCGTCAATCACCAGCTTCTGTGCTGGTACGTAAAAATCTCTGAATTTTCCAATCACTTCATTCATATAGTGCCTCACTCGCCAAAGTCTATCATCCTCTGTCCGGTCCTCATTACTTGCAAAATGCAGACACCTGAGGAGTATCTGAAATCTGTCTCGGGACATATATTTCCCGAAGAAAGGTGTTGGAATAGTCAGATCTTTGCTCCAGTAATCTGTGAGAGCGTGTTTGCCACAGTGTTTCATCAACATACATATCACTAGAAACACATACATTTCACCTACATTGGTGGTTTTCCAATGTTGCAATCGTGAAAATTCTGTTATCTCTCTTCTAATGAGATGAACCGCATGAAGGTTCGTTTGGCGTACAATATATTCCATGAGCGGCTCATCATAGAATGCTGTAAAATAATCAAATTCACTCATATCCTCTCCATTATCAGGGAAAAGCTCTGTAATCCCAACGTCTTTATTGTCAAAGGCAGGAATTCAGGGAATAAAACCAGCACCATCACTCTACACTAGTACACCTGGTGTCCTGCGAGACGCAGGGGACGCAACAGGGGCACTACGGCGAGGAAGCGATGCACCCTGTGGACCAGGAGCTGAAGCCCGTCTACGCACAGTACGCCCGCTACGTGCACGTGAGGTAGAAGCACGTGAACATGAGGCTCTTGGTGCCTCATGTTGTTCCATGCGGTGGCACTTGGCTGGGCGAGACACTGCTGACGCAACAAAATCTCGCCCAGTAACACCACTGGTACTGGCACCAGGCTCGGTAACACTATGTTCTGATTCCACTTCACTAAAACCAGAAAAAGAGTCACCTTCCTCTGACTCGTCACCGAAAATATCCTCAGACTCTAAATAATCACAGGAACTGTGTGGCCGAGGGTGAATTGGAGTAGACACTGGGCGAGGTGGCATGGGTGAGCGTGTAGGCCTCACCATGGGAGGTGGCTGTATCTCATTTTCACTGTCCCTGCTATCATCATCGGTCAATTGTGTGTAGTCTTTATCAATATCAGAGTCATCAAAGTCACTTTCCTCACCATCAGAAAATAATTCACTGGTTATTTGCTCTTGGGTGAGTGATTGCGTGGGGCGTGCCCGGGAAGTGTTCGGCCGTGTGCTCGATATGGTGGCTGCTGGGTAACTGAGGCCTCCCACGCGATAGTAGCGTGAGCTGGATTTTTTTTCAAAATGGTGGCTGTTTACTATAGCCCCTGGGCAGCGTATGGGGACCCCCTATACCCTGCAGGCCTTTCAAATCTTGCGCGGTACTCCAAAGCATCATATGATGCGATGCGCAATTTACTGCAAGTCGGTCAAAGCATCATATGATGCGATGCGCAACTAAAGGGTTAAGGCACAGGCTGATTTTAGGGCTCGGGATTTTTTGGAAGTCTAAAAGGGTCCTGGCGACTAATTACCTAGTCACTCTCCCTATTCCCCATGAGGCCTGTGTTGCCCTCGGTCAGGGTTCTCTCCTTTTAGAATGTAGTTTTGACTCCTCCTCCTCCCTGGTAAGTCCTGTATTTTCAGGGAGCCACTATTAGGCCTCGCCAGAAAACTAGCATTGAATGTAATGAAGCACCTCTTTCTGGTTGGGGCTTGGTGGCTCCCTGGTCCCTTTCCGAGTTCTTCAGTTTGTGGTTTTTCAGCTCCGAACTGAGGTCTGATGATGTGGGAGACGGGAGCTCCCAGTGGTGCTGCCACATGTTGGTGGTCAGCCAAAACTAGAATGTTAAATTTAATTACTAAATGACCTATTTGCAGAATTGTTTGTTAGTTCAGTTCTTTTTTCTCTGAACCATACAGTTGTCTGTACAGTATTGTTTGCCTACTTTCTTGATGTTTCCTTTGGTGAGGGTGATTATAATCCCCTGCACCCTGTGCCTCCATGATGGGGGGGCCAGGTGTGGGCTTTGGTCCCTGGTAGGCTATTCTGGAATCCAAAGGCTGAGTCTCATGTGTTGAGCTACCTCACTGACTCTTCAGTGAGCTTTGAAGGCTCAACCAGAAAGAGGCATTTCAGTACATTTAATACTGTTTTTCTGGGGAGAGCCCCATCAGCACCTGAATCTATCCAAACTGATATATGCTTTATTAGTTTGGGGTCATCAGTCCCATGGAGTTCTTAGCCTATTGGGGACCACAGACTACAACCTGGTCTCCACAGAGAAGCACAGGGAGCAATGGCATATGAGTACTCTACATGTAAAGTATTGTCATATTCCACCATCGACCGAGGCAGTAGCCCCAAAAAGATAAGCAATCCAAAACAAACAACTACCCAAAAAAATGAAGAACTGCTAGCAAACAAAAGAAACTAGCAACTCTGTATGCATACCAGTACTCCCGCTCATTAGTGGATCCCATCCGCCACGCCACCCCTGAAGAGGACGGGGGTGAGCTGGCTCGGGTGGCCCCACTGTCCACCCCTCAGTTCGCATCTGATTTGCTTGGCGGTCACAAGTCTCCACTGGCTTCGCTCACCTGTCTGGATTTTGCCCTGTGTGGTGGTGCCAGGTGTGTGTGTGGTGTGTTGCCCAGGTGTTCATAAGGCTGGGAGCTGCATGCGACCTGGCGAACCTTCCCAGGGTTTTCTGTAAATACTGTACTACTCTTGCGGGTCAGGGTTACTTCGCTTGGCATTCGGGATTCGCTCCCCCGTTGGGGGCTTTGTTGCTTGACGCTGTCCTCGCCCTAGGGTTGAGTCGGTGGTCTTTTGATTTTCCGTCTTGCCCTGGGTACGGGAGTGTTGTTGGCTGGGGGGAACGCGCTGTGGCTTGTGCAGTCTGCTTACAACCTTGCAACGGCTGAAGTTTCTCTCCACCTGCCAGTTTGCTTGGGATATGGTTTCAGGGCATGTTCAATTCCTTGTGGGTTTTTGCTCTTAGATGGAGGAGGTCTGCTTAGCAGTTAATTAAGTTAGCCTAGGTTGTGCTTGCTTTCCTCCTCTGCCTAGAGGAGGCCTGACAGCTGAGTGGACAACACTTAGGATTCGTAGTTCTGAGGTTCCAGGTTTGATCCCCAGTGGAGGCGGAAACAAATGGGCAGTCTCTCTTTTACCCTGTTACCTAGCAGTAAATAGGTACCTGGGAGTTAGGAAGCAGCCCGTAGCAGTTGTCTGAGGGTGTGTAACAAAATGGAGGCCTGGTCGAAGACCGAGCTGCAGGGACGCTAAGCCCCGAAATCAAGATAACCTCTAGATAGCCTCCGTTGCCTCCCGAGGTTCCACCGCAGCTACTGGTTGTCGGTTTGCCTGCTCTCAAGCAGGGGGTCTACCAGCTTAGCAGGCCACAGTGCCTGGGCTTTTCCTGAGCTAATGTATCTTGCGGGCCCTGGTAAACCCTCGTGAACTTGGTTGGTGTCATGGATCTGTTTGAGTCCTCTTTCGCCTTGTGCGATGTTGACTGTTCTGCACCCCTGCCTCAGGGCGACGATCACTTTTTCTGCCTCCACCATGCTATCTGTTGGGTCGGTGACACCTTCAACCCTGAATCTTGAGGGACATGTTCTCTGCTTGTTCTTCAATTCACACATTCTTAATCTATAGATCAGAGGTTTCAGGCAGCGGCTGCATTGCAAGCGCGTTTCTATTCCTTGCAACGGGCCAGGCTCGTTTGGATTTTAGGGACCAGGTTTTGGGGGTGTTGATCGCTTCGACCGTGGTTCCGTCTGCGCCCCAGCTTTCCTTCCAGGTGGGCATGGTTTGTCTTGCTCCTCTTCCCGTTTTCGTCTCCAAAATGTTTGAGGGTTGTGAAGTTGGGGCAGGGTTTAGTTTGGGATGAGGCACAGGGGACTTCGGGGGTTGCTCCTTCCGATTTGGGCGTGGAGGTGGTTGAGCTCGTTCTTCTCGCTGAGGTTTCCAGGTTTATTCCAGCCGCCTTCCTTCTTGGAAGCCTTTCCTTGAACTCTGCCTTGTCTTCTGGGGTGGTGGGCGTAGAAGAGGGCTCGGGGGTAGTCCGCTTGGAGTGCTTGGGCTTCTGACCTTGCTTGTGTTCTTGTGCCTTCTGAGCAGGGGTTGTTGCTGCAGGGAAGGTTTTTTTGTATCCCCTGTCTCTGTATGAGTTTAACCCTTAAAGTGCGCATCACGTCATATGACGTGTTGAAAGTTGTTCCAGTCAACTGTGCATCACGTCATATGACGTGTTGGAGTACTACGCAAGATTTAAACGGCTTGCGGATACACGGGGTTCACCACACCTTCATCAGAGCTCTTGTAAACAGACGCCATTTTTTTTTTAAATCGTGGGCCAAACTTCCGGGTGTTATTGGCCTCAGTATTGAGTGAGCTACCAAGCCTGACGCACGCAGCATGAGCTAACAGCACTGCTGTTCAGCTTGTGACCACAGCATCGCCTAAAAATGCCATAATATACTTGTTCATGCTATTATGTAGCGATGATATTATTACAGAAGACTCCTGACTGTGATAAAACTGACCAGGGTTCTGATAATAGCAGGATTGTGGTGATATTTAGCGCTGTGCGCCATGGAGAGAGGAGTAATGCTGTGGGAGGGAGGGTGGTGGCGATGTCTTCTGACTGTGTGTGGCCACCTTTTATTGACTGCACTCACCATACCAGCTTAGTGGTTCGCTATGGTGAACACAAATGTAGATACTTATATATAACGTGTGTATAGAGGGTATAAACAGCAAGAGGAGAAGGTTGGGAGCCGCCATTTTGGTGAGGGCGGTGGCGTCGTCTGCACGACGCCACCGTGCAGACGACGGTGTTGTTTACTGGTTACCACTATAGTCTTTGGGCACCATACCAGTTTACTTGTACAAGTATGGTGAATAAAACAGGTAGATATTTATATATAATGTGTGTATATAGCGTAATAACACCACAATCAGTATTGTTGGAGGAGAAATATTAGTGCGTCTGGCCTTGAGGGCGGCAGCCATCAGCTGACTGTGTGAGGTCCTACGTCTTTGTGCCTTTACTTACCATACAAGCGTAGATGTACAGTTATGGTGAACAAAACATGTAAATACTTATATATAACGTCTGTATATAAAGGCAAAAACAGTATGGTGGGTGGAGAATGGTGGCAAGTCAGGTGAAGTGAGGGAGGGAGGGAGTGGCAGCCAGTGGCGGGCTGCCACTGCCACTCAGCATACCAACTTAGTGGTTCGTTATGGTGAACATGAATGTAGATACTTATATATAGCGTCTGTATATAGTGAATAAAAGCAAAAACAGTATATGTGGGTGAGTCAGGTGACTCACCCACGTCACCTGGAGTCCGCCAGTACTCTGAGTAGTCTTCCCTAGTTCATGTGTTGAACCAGAAGAGGGAATTGACGGTTATTTGAGCAACAAGTGCTCCAGTCAGGTGCTGTGCAAGAAGCAGTGAAGCCGTGCAGTGACGTCTATGGCAATTCACCAGTTCGTGACAGCGTAGTGGCAGACAGAGCCACTGGGTAGCTGAGGAAGAGAGGACTATTTGGGGAAACCGGACGACTGTAGCTGAGACGTAGGCGACAGCCGTTGCTGGGAGAAGACGACGGCCAGGAGACCGACTCCAACCTTCAAGAAGTCAAGAAGGAGGACGGACCTGCAGTGAGGAGGCACGGAGACGACGCGCTAAACGGTGGGACGACGAGAGGCTCTGGTAGGACACGACGACGTGTAGTGTGGGGGCGTTCCCGACACGAGGACCAGGAGCTACATCTCGACTCTCATCGGAGGATAGGGTGAAGTAGGTGTTTCTAGTTCCCTCTCCATTCCCCTTTAGTTAGCTATATTATTCGGCTATATTATCTAGCCTGAGGATTTTATATGTCGTGAGCAAGTCTCACCCATGTCACGATAAAGCACCAGTGTGCCAGACAGTACTATCAAGAGTACTTGTAATATTCATGTTGATTATTGGTGTGTACAGGCACCAGGAACAAGTGATTAATTTACTGTGTTGTGTATAACTTTCTATAGATTTTGATATGAATATATAGTGGTAAATTATATATAATATTATGCCAGTATTTGGAGGTTAGGCTATGTGCCCAGAAACTATTTATTTTCCATGTATTGATGATTGATTTATATACCATATATATGTCTATGTTCGTTCAGTGAATAATCATTTGTGAGTACAGTGAATTATTGCGTTATCGCCCACGAGAGAAAGTACTGAAAACTCCAGTGTTAATGTTTCATAATATATGGTTGAGTGAAGAACGATGTAAAGCCATTACAGTGAATCATTATAGCATTGATTGTAGAAAAGACTGTTTGAGCCTGAGTACAGTGTAACTAAGTAATACGGTCTATTGGTGCCAATATCGAGTGTGCGAGTTTCTAGTAATATTGGAGAATTTAAAGAAACAGCGCGCGTGCATCTAGAAAACAAGCAAAGCTTTCGCGCGGAAAGGCAAAGGCGATCAGCTGGTTCTTGACACTTGATGAGGGGGGGAGATGTTGCCCCCTTGGTGATCACATAATATCCGTGGGAATTACCGGCCGTGTCAGGATCAGTTGATTAATTGATTATTGTTTGGCTTTGTGACATCTTTCATACATTTTAAGTAAAATACAAAACTATCTTTGTGTTTATATCATCCCCTCCATTGATCTTGTGGCTATATTATACTGGTAAACATAGAGCGATAACAATAAGTACCTGCCTGATTCCTGATTTTTTGAGTGTGACCTTGCCAAGGCTACCACTGAATACACCAGTCCACTGATGGTGTTACTGGCCACCTAAAACACCAGTTGGCGACCTTGTGATTAACCGTAGAGCCCGATTGTTGGGGAGGGCACACGACAGTCAAGTGCACGAATCGTGTTCTCACTCTTTCTTAATTTGAGGCCGTTAAGATTGACTGGGAGACTCTCCTGGCGTGCAGTGGCGCAGTGAGGATCGAGTGAAGACCCGCAGGGCTACGGTGAGTGACCTTGAGCATAACTATTGCTCACCCCAGAGTAAGGGTAGAGAATAATAGAGAGGAGAAACCCCGACATTGGCGACCTTGCCAGGATATAGATCGAAGTAAAGGTTGCAGTGGTGGTACTTGGCAGTGGTGTTAGAGATCAGGCGCAGGTTATCACTCATAGCACAAGATGGAGGATGATAAAGTAACCAGGTTTATTGACTCTAGAGACGAACAGGTGCTGGAAGAGTGCACCAAGGCACAGTTACAGGCTATAGCAAATCATTTTGGAATAAAGCTGAAATCTGCCAGAGTTGGTGAAAGGAGACTAGAGATAATGGCTCAGCTCAAGGCTCGAGACGAAGCTTTGGGGGAGGAACGGCCCCAAACACCTGCCAGTGAGGGTGAACCCCTGAGTATTGGTGGAAGCAGCAGGGGATCCAGCGGCAGCAGGCACAGCATAAAGCTGGAAATAATGAAGCTACAGCTAGAAGCGCAGCTGAGGAGAGAAGAGGCACAGCAGCGCAAAGAAGAGCGAGAGGCACAGCAGCGCAAAGAAGAGCGAGAAGCAGAAGCGCAGCTGAGGAGAAAAACACAGCAGCGCAAGGAAGAGCGAGAAGCAGAAGCGCAGCTGAGGAGAGAAGAAGCACAGCTGCGCAAAGAAGAACAAGAGCGAGAAGCACAGCTGCGCAAAGAAGAACAAGAGCGAGAAGCACAGATGAAGCGTGAGGAGCGAGAAGCACAGATGCAGCGTGAGGAACGAGAAATACAGCTACGCCGGGAAGAACAAGAGCGAGAAGCACAGCAGCACATCGAAGAAGTTGGTCTGAGACGACAGGAAATAGAAGCCAACAAGGAGGTGGAGCTGAAGTGAGCTGAACTGGGACTAGGGGCCCCTGCCCCGCCACAGGAAGACCGACGAGTGAGGGAACGAGACCTGCCGGTCTTTGTGCCTAGTGAAGCCGAAAGTTTCTTCGATCACTTTGAGAGAGTTGCTGCTATGAAGAGGTGGCCGAGGGTGGAGTGGGCGGAGTTGGTCCAAGGGAGGCTCACAGGTGAAGCTCGCGAAGCCTTCACTATGCTCGACTTCCAGGAATGCACCAACTACGATGCAGTAAAACGAGCTGTGCTCCGTTCCTTTAAACTCACGCCAGAGTGTTACAGAAAGAGGTTTAGAGAATGTACACGGTCGCCAGGAAAATCGTATGCGGAGACGGCGAGGGACATGGAAAGAAAGTTCCTTAAGTGGCTGGACTCTGAAGAAGCGGGGTCGGCCAAAGAGGTCAAGGAACTAATGGTCATGGAAAAGTTTATGTCCGTGCTCCCTCCTGAGATCAGGATGAGGGTAAAGGAGGCGGACATAAAGAACCTGAGGGCCGCAGCCGACCGGGCCGACATGTTAGAAGAAGCCCTACGCCCACGCCGAGAGGGACAGAACCGACCACTCGCATACGTCGGAAACGATAGGAATTATAGAAGGACGGATGGATGGAGGACAGGAACGAGTTCTCCCAAGTCCCATTTCTCAAGTTGGAACACCCGAGGAACAAAAGGTGTTGTAGAGCCGATAGAGGAGAACCAAGCTGAGTGCTCGGGAACTGTTACTGCAGGGAAAGAAACGACAAGTGAGGCGGGAAAGACACAGGGTGTGACGGCCTCTGGGGGCAGTGCTAAGGCGAGCGGTGGCGGATGGTCTCCGCCGAGGGGCCGCTGCTACAACTGCGGAATACCCGGACACGTCGCGCGGGAATGCAGACGCTTTAAGCAGCGGGGACACGTTGCTTTAGTGGTGTTCGAGGACCAGAGGGCCGAGGGAGTGCGGGATGAACCCGTGCTGAATGGGGAGAAGAAAGTTCACCCATTCATATGTCAAGGAACCGTAAGGATGGGGGTCGCAGACCCCATCCCAGTGAAGATGCTAAGAGACACCGGGGCTGACTTTACCCTGGTAAGTGAAACCCTGTTCCCCGAGGGTTACGAAAGTACCAGTGTGGGGGTGGCACGGGTGGCCACTGTGGGAGGCCCAGTGAGGATGCCCCTACACCAGGTAACTTTAAATTCCGAATATGGCTGCCAGACCCTAGTGGTGGGAGTCTGTACATCAATGCCCAAGATGGAGGCGCAGGTCATCTTGGGGAATGACGCATGTGGAGGATACGTCCTCCCGCATCTCGTGAAAGGCGAAGAGTACATAGAACAATACAGGAAGACAGGCGGAGAGTTGAACGTCTGTGGGGACGAGAAGGGAATCGCACCGGTGGCGATCCCAGTTTGTGCTGTGATACCAAGACGACACAAAGTACAAGGAGGTTGTGGATCTGATGGGGCTGAGGAGTCAACTGACAGCCTGGGAACAGATCACCTCTGCGTAGGACCCAGAGAACGAGTGGAGGGCGAAAGTAGCCCGAATGGTGAGTTGCAGGTGACCCTCACCAGTTCTCCAGGGGTAAACCGCACTCGTCTCGGAGAGTTACAGCAGGAGGAGTTCCCCGAATTGGGTAGTAAGGCCGAAGGAGGACGTGTGGGTCCTGAGAAGGCTTGCTTTCCATTTATCTATATTATATATGCCATGCTATTCATGATGAGGGAACGATGGACACCAGGAGCAACCGTGGGAACGGTGATTAAATATGTCCAGAAGTTCAAAGAACGTCTCACTCGAGCGAAGGGACAGGCTAGGAAACTCCTGAAGAAGGCGCAACGTAAGATGTCGGAGTGGTACGACAGGAGAGCTGCGCAGAGGGATTTTCAGGCCGGATCCAAAGTAATGGTTGTGCTGCCGGGTAAAGGTAGAGTGACCAAGTCGCGGTTCAAGAGACCATACCGAGTGCTGCGACGGTTGGGTCCAGTGTCATACGAGATTGGGAAGCCGGATGGACCCCGGAAGAAACAGGTGTGTCGCATGGACCGCCTGAAACCTTTCTTCATTGTGGAAGGAAGAGCCGACAAGCAGGAAGGAACGATGTCCCGAGAAACCCAGCGTAAGACGGGTCTGAGTGTACCGAGGGACCGAGAACTCCCGGAGGAGGAAAGTAAATGGTCCAGGGCGGACGGCACCAGTCTCACCCGCACTGAGAGTCTGACGAGGATCAAGGCCAAGCACATCAAGGGGAAGGACGACGTAGTAGCGGACGCCCTATCCCGCATACACTAACGAGACATGACTCTTATTTTAAGGGGAGGGGTATGTGACGGAGTTCCCCCCCTTATAATTCTCCCACGCCTGCAGTAAGAGTCATGTCTACTTTTTTTCGTGTTCTCTACGTTGCAGGCTACAATTTGATATATGGGAGAGAGTGGAGTGTTCTCGGAGAGCCGAGAAATTTGTGAAATAGTAATGTTTTGGCCTGTGGTTTAGGCCCTTTAGGGAGCCAAGATGGCGCTTACCTCCCTGATCTCCCGCCAACACCGTGTGATGTCAGTGGCACCGGATTGGTCACCGACAGCAATGTGGCACCAGGAGCCAATGAAAACTTCCCGTAGCGAAAGTGACGTCACGGAGGAAGGGGGTCCGGGTCGCGCGCCACTCTGGCGCCAGCAGTCAGACACGACACGTCATAGAGGTCGGACGTGCGACGGATGGTCCTGTCAGTTGGACAGTTGTATCCCGCTCCCGTGGATTTACGCGTCACCTGAAGTCTGCCAGTACTCTGAGAAGTCTTCCCTAGTTCATGTGTTGAACCAGAAGAGGGAATTGACGGTTATTTGAGCAACAAGTGCTCCAGTCAGGTGCTGTGCAAGAAGCAGTGAAGCCGTGCAGTGACGTCTGTGGCAATTCACCAGTTCGTGACAGCGTAGTGGCAGACAGAGCCACTGGGTAGCTGAGGAAGAGAGGACTATTTGGGGAAACCGGACGACTGTAGCTGAGACGTAGGCGACAGCCGTTGCTGGGAGAAGACGACGGCCAGGAGACCGACTCCAACCTTCAAGAAGTCAAGAAGGAGGACGGACCTGCAGTGAGGAGGCACGGAGACGACGCGCTAAACGGTGGGACGACGAGAGGCTCTGGTAGGACACGACGACGTGTAGTGTGGGGGCGTTCCCGACACGAGGACCAGGAGCTACATCTCGACTCTCATCGGAGGATAGGGTGAAGTAGGTGTTTCTAGTTCCCTCCCCATTCCCCTTTAGTTAGCTATATTATTCGGCTATATTATCTAGCCTGAGGATTTTATATGTCGTGAGCAAGTCTCACCCATGTCACGATAAAGCACCAGTGTGCCAGACAGTACTATCAAGAGTACTTGTAATATTCATGTTGATTATTGGTGTGTACAGGCACCAGGAACAAGTGATTAATTTACTGTGTTGTGTATAACTTTCTATAGATTTTGATATGAATATATAGTGGTAAATTATATATAATATTATGCCAGTATTTGGAGGTTAGGCTATGTGCCCAGAAACTATTTATTTTCCATGTATTGATGATTGATTTATATACCATATATATGTCTATGTTCGTTCAGTGAATAATCATTTGTGAGTACAGTGAATTATTGCGTTATCGCCCACGAGAGAAAGTACTGAAAACTCCAGTGTTAATGTTTCATAATATATGGTTGAGTGAAGAACGATGTAAAGCCATTACAGTGAATCATTATAGCATTGATTGTAGAAAAGACTGTTTGAGCCTGAGTACAGTGTAACTAAGTAATACGGTCTATTGGTGCCAATATCGAGTGTGCGAGTTTCTAGTAATATTGGAGAATTTAAAGAAACAGCGCGCGTGCATCTAGAAAACAAGCAAAGCTTTCTCGCGGAAAGGCAAAGGCGATCAGCTGGTTCTTGACACTTGATGAGGGGGGGGGAGATGTTGCCCCCTTGGTGATCACATAATATCCGTGGGAATTACCGGCCGCGTCAGGATCAGTTGATTAATTGATTATTGTTTGGCTTTGTGACATCTTTCATACATTTTAAGTAAAATACAAAACTATCTTTGTGTTTATATCATCCCCTCCATTGATCTTGTGGCTATATTATACTGGTAAACATAGAGCGATAACAATAAGTACCTGCCTGATTCCTGATTTTTTGAGAGTGACCTTGCCAAGGCTACCACTGAATACACCAGTCCACTGATGGTGTTACTGGCCACCTAAAACACCAGTTGGCGACCTTGTGATTAACCGTAGAGCCCGATTGTTGGGGAGGGCACACGACAGTCAAGTGCATGAGTCGTGTTCTCACTCTTTCTTAATTAGAGGCCGTTAAGATTGACTGGGAGACTCTCCTGGCGTGCAGTGGCGCAGTGAGGATCGAGTGAAGACCCGCAGGGCTACGATGAGTGACCTTGAGCATAACTATTGCTCACCCCAGAGTAAGGGTAGAGAATAATAGAGAGGAGAAACCCCGTCATGACACAGGCTGTGGCAGCCAAGCCATACAATGGCGATCCAGCCTTGTCATTAACTGAGAGCTAGCCAAGACAAAATATTTTGAGCTCACCTTTTCTCTGCTAATGATAGAATATACATTTGCAGAGACCAATATGTAGCTTTTGTAGAAAAAAACAATTAATATGTTGTAATACTATAATAAAATTGGTAAATTGACTTACTTTTAATGAAGCTGAAGATAACGAAGCTGTGAAGATTACGTCATCCTCTGCAGCGCTTGTTTTATATTGTTTATATTGTATACAGGGTACATACTGTATGTACACTTATTTTCAGGCATTCACTTCACACAACAGCTAGGCTTACTACTAATTCACATGAGTTCTAATTCTACTTCATTATTTAAAATTATTTCTACTGTATATTTACACTGTACAGTATCTTTTTGTCAAGGCTTAATTAATCATTAACACTTACAATACTGTACTCTATCAACACTTTTTACACTAATTTATATGCCTTTCAATCATATTTTATATCGTTAGTGGATGACTTGTCACGACTTGTCGATGGGAATTCAGCATCGGCGGGTGCAGCATGGCTTGAAGAGCATTCATTGCCAGCGGATGCTCCACGACTTGTCGATGGGAATTCAGCATCGGCGGGTGCAGCATGGCTTGAAGAGCATTCATTGCTAGCGGATGCTCCACGACTTGTCGATGGGAATTCAGCATCGGCGGGTGCAGCATGGCTTGAAGAGCATTCATTGCCAGCGGATGCTCCAAGACTTGTCGATGGGAATTCAGCATCGGCGGGTGCAGCATGGCTTGAAGAGCATTCATTGCCAGCGGATGCTCCATGACTTGTCGATGGGAATTCAGCATCAGCGGGTGCAGCATGGCTTGTAGAGCATTCGTTGCCGACGGAGGTTGCGCGACTTGTTGATGGGAAATCTGCATCGGCGAGTGCAGCATGGCTTGTTGACGAAGATTTTTCACGAACCGTTGAAATCATGAATTTATCTATTTTTGTCTGAATTTGATTTTCTCTGGCTAACGTTCTGAGACATTGCTTAAAGGCTGTAAAGTGTACATAAAAATTTCCAACAACCTCATGTTTACTTTTTCTTGAATATTCAATGAGTTCCTCAATTTGTTCTAATCTTTTCTGATATCCGACACCTCTAGGCAGAGCCTCACTAACATCGTCCGAGTCATCAGAATCATTTCCGAGAACACTTTGAGCAATCTGTTCTTCAGTTAACAATTCATAACCAGGATCGTAATCATTTTCTAACCGTTCATTGATATCATTCACTTGTACACCCTGACCAGCTTGGAACAACATTGTTCGGATCGTTTCTTCAAACCCTTCAAAATCATTGGCTTCATTTTCAAAGCCTTTGAATTCACTATCAGATACTGCTGCATCACATCTAGGCCTCTCTGTTAACAGTTTCTTCCATGAATTTGTTAGTGTGGTTTCTTTCACTTTATTCCAAAGCCTAGCCCAGTGGAATATTGCTTCCCTGATTGTGTACTTTTTTAGATTTTCTAGTGTTCTTTGAGCCCTTGTATCCTTTCCTGTCAATTCATCTTCCTCGCTAAGTAAAACAACTAAAACATCTTCAAGCATTGCTGTTTGGTACATACGTTTAGCAGCAAGGATAACACCTTGGTCCATGGGCTGGATCAAGGATGTTGTGTTTGGTGGAAGTGCCATGCATTTTATTCTGCCATCCCTCGAAATTAACTTGCTAATGGGATGAGCAGGGGCATTATCTAGCAGCAACAATGCCTTAACCTCACTAGCCATTATTCCACATTTGTTGATCTGGAATTCTCTGACTTCTTTGCAAAAGTGGTTGTCAAACCAGTCCGTAAATATTGTTTGATTAAACCATGATTTCTTAGAACTGTAATATATTACGGGTAGTGCCTGCATTATATTTTTTAAGGCTCGAGGATTTTTAGACTTGCCTACCATGGCACATTTTGTCCTGTGAGAGGCAGCAGCATTAGCACAGAGCAAGACTGAGAGTTGTTCCTTGCCTATCTTTCGTCTTGGAATATTTTCCTGCATCCTACTGGTTAAGGATGTACTTGGTACAGCTCGCCACATAAACCCAGACTCGTCAGCATTATATACTTGATATTTGCTTAAATTATTACTGACAATGGACTTGTTTAATTTAGCCTTGAATGAATCAACATTAGTGGGATCAGCACTTGATGCCTCACCAGAAATATTTTTGGTGTTTGAAATGTTATGAAGAGCCTTAAATTTTCCAACCCACCCATCACTTGCATTGAAATCTTTTTATACCTAATTGAATGGCAAGTTTACTTGCTGCAGCTTTAAGTTCTTCAAATCGTATTGCCATGCCAATTGTGCGGTGCTGAATAAACCACTTATACACTGCAGCATCCAATTGTGGATACTGACCAGACTTTACTGTTTTTCTCGAACATGCAGCACCAGAAGTAGCACACTCTGTTGTGCTCACATATTTTAATAGAGTATCCTTCTGTTTCTTGATGTCACTTACTGTACTTTTCCCGATGTTAAACTCTGCTGCTGCTCATGCATGAGAATATCCTTTATCGAGTTTCTTAATTAACTCCAGCTTTTTGTGTTTTGTGCAAAGGCGCTTCCTTCGGGTAACTTTTGACATTTTGTAAATTAAAAGGAAGATCACAATTAACAGTAATGTCCTTCACAATTGAAGCTAGCCATGTGAGTTCACAGTAAACAATGGGAACACATGGCCCGGCACAGTACATTCTAGGTTTGTGGGAAAAAAAATACCTAGTGCCTATACTATAAAAGGTATTTAATAAGAAAACAAAGACTTTTGCTTAATAACAACTGTTTCAAAATATTCTATTAATAATAATTTAGAATTTTCTTCATTAAACTGAATCATTTTAAAAGAAAATTAAGATGTAATATACGACTCTGGACAATCGAGGTCTGTGGCCTGGTCGCCATGTGAGGGGACGCCGATGCCATAACAAACCCAATACCGATTGTAGTATCGACCGCTAGACCGGTATACGAGGCTCCAGATACCGGTCTCCCAAACCGGTCGTTATTACCGGCAGATCGGTATAAAAGAGGCCGTTAAATTTAGTGGATACTGTGCAGCGATGATTCACTCATTTTATTATATAAATATATCAAACTACACACTATTGAATAATATTACAGCAAAAAAACTATGAAAAATCAATCAGAGACATTGAAATAATTAGGTAATTATCTCTTTGTGGCAACTCCGGCCTGACAGCTGGCGATCAACAGACCGCCTGGGACGCACGCTGACTCAGCGCCTGTTTTTTGCCAGATTTCCCCGCCCTATAGCGGGCAATATATGCCACTTACGATTTTTTTATTATTTTTCCTGTGATCAGTGAACACAAATTAACAGATTTGGAAGAAAAAATATATTTTTTTTTTTTCAAAATTACATGCGCCTGTGGGGAAGAAAGGATATTATACCCCTAGCATGTTAAGGGTTAAGTTGAGTGGGGCTCCACAACACCCCCCCCCTCTCCCCTGGGTTTGTTTTCAGGTGCTTTTGGGTTTCCTAGATTTGTCTTTTCCAGAGGATTCCTTCTTCTTGGATTTTCCCCTGGGAATGTTCATGAGGTCCTAGGTGCGTACCTCCTTTGAGACCAGGTTTTGCCTCGGTGATTGATTTGGTCTCTTTTGAATTCGGTCCTTCTTCCTTGTTTTGGGTATGTTACGAAGTACCAGAGTCTTCCTGGCTGGTAGACTGCCCTCTTTTTCTCTTTGGGGGTTTAGCATGGCTTCTGTTGTTCCCGTACACTTGAGTACTCGCCTAGTTGTGCTTGCGGGGGTTGAGCTCTGGCTCTTTGGTCCCGCCTCTCAACTGTGAGTGGCTCTTCAGTGTTGCAGGTGTTCTTGGGGGGCTCGCACGAGTTCCTTAATGAGTGCCTCTTCACTCCTGCGCTTCCTTGTGATGTGGGTCTGGTGCAGTTGCATGCTCAGGTTCCCAGTCTTTCAACTGCTTTGGCTGCTGACGATTGGCTTTTGGAGGATGTGGGGGCATTGAGTGTGAGGGGCCTTCGACTCAATTCTGGTTTCAGCTGCCAAGGCGTCATCTGCCTTGCTGAAGCTGGTTGCACCGATCCTTCGGGAGGCGGTTTCTATATTTTCTCCTCCTGCCCTGCGTGTCGGCAGGCTGTGCAGGCTCTCTTTCTTTTGGATTTTGCGTGGGCCCTGGATCTGCATTCTTTGTTGCTATTTTATCCTTTTTTGTTCCCTGAGGGCTTGGTGGCTCAGTTTTTGTCGGTGGCTTCCACTACAGCTATCCTATTTCTGATTTGTTGGAGCTTCAGGGGCATCGTTCTCGGTCATCCCAGTTTGGTCGTGCCAGGGTGCCTGCTTATCTTAGTCAAGGTAGTCCGTTGGTGCCAGTTGTTGCATTAGTGAATGCCCAGGAGTCTTCGTCCTTTGGTCGGCGCTGTGTTCGCTCTTTGCGGAGTTTGACTTCTTGGGGTTTGCGTCAGCCCTTTCACGGGTCGCCCCATTGACAGGGCGTTGGAGGGAAGTCTGGCTCTTTTTGCCCACGCTTGGTCCCTGTCGTGCCCTCATGATCCACAGCATCACTGATAATAGTAATGTGATCAAAACTCAATAAGACCACCTGGCCTTCAATACGTGTCTAGCGGGTAAAATAAACATAATCACTAAAAGTAACCAGTTTACTGGGGCATATAAAATAACGCACTGGAATAGAAAAAGAAATGACTAAGTTCTCTACAACTGATACTATTTCACATTATAGTACTTGCTTTACTCAAAACTCTTAGGAATCATCATCATCATCATCATCATCATGCACTGTACTGCACACCCTCTGAGCTAGCTGTCACTAGGTTCTATCCAAGTGCAGTGGTAAACTAGCTCTAGCATGCTTCAAATCAAAGTATTATACAGAATGGTGGTGTCACAAAATATCACTAGTGGTTTGAGGAAGCAATATCATCCAGTCACTTAATGTCCTCAGAATTCCACCACATAAATCATACATAAAATATCACGTACCACCTGTCAAAATGGTGTACATCGGTAGACTGATCCGTTACACATCAATAAAGGTACATATTATATGTTACACGGTCATTAGACCCTACAAAAACCATACAAATGAGAGCACGACGCAGCACGGCCTCTTCTCTGAATCGCCAACCGAGCAGTGAGCTCACAGGAGGCGGGGAGAGCCTCAAGAGACACTTTATCCAACTCTGCAAGATACCCGTCACTACTCTTTCAAATATCTCTTATCTCAGAACATGACATTTACAAGCAATAAATCCTTAAACATACATGTAAATAATGTAGTATGGTACAATATATTTCCAAGAAAGTAACAAAGCATTATGACACACAAGCGATAATATAAATGTGTGAACAAATCAACAAAGAGTTCATATCTATGAGACATGGCATCACTGACTGGACCAATATGCAAGGGGGATGGGGGGGGTGAAGGGAAGATTCTAGAACTTTACTGGTCAACTCTAATACATCATTATACATTAATACAAGTATAATATATACAACCTGGCAGCAAAACTGCCTATTGGTATATGTTCTCACAAAACAAGTATGTCAAGTACTAAGCACGATCACTGCAAAGTGACAAGAGGCTATCTCATTTCTCAGCTAGGGAAATAGATATATCATAATACATACATATTTTTAGCATAATACATCAGACATATAAATGTATACAAGGTGCATAGCAATACAGTATATAAAGTAGGTTATATACAGTAGTACATAGAATTCAAGAATATATACATTTAATCATCTGTGATCACATCATACACCAGCCATACTTGGTGTATGTGGGGTCATAACATCCCCAAATAGGTGAGAGTTTCGAGTCGTCTCTTCCGGCCTTTGGTGGCATGACATCTTGTTCTTTCTAGGTTTACCGTCCCCCTGTTGGGAGGGGTCGGGTCTGTGGGGGTAGCTCTCTTCCCTACCCCTCATTCTGATCATCCAGGAGTGACTTTGAAGTGGTCGAAACAACGTCGTCTCTCAAGTGGGTTTCCCGCTTGTTTCCAGTTCCAAAACAAGACTGTGCAGATCTCCAGTACATATTGGACATGTCTTGTCTGAACCGGTTGATTCCACAGTGGCTCAGGACCGGCTTGTTCTAGAGGAAGGGAGGGGGGGGGGGTGGCTTGGATGATATCCCTAGACCTTGGGGACACTTATTGGCACATCCCTTTTCATCCGGGGTTCAGGGATTGGTTGGGGTTCCGAGTGGTGCGACAGGCTTACCGCTTTCGTTGTCTACTGTTCGGCTTACATCTGGCACCTCGCGTAATTACACATCTTCCTCGGGTCGTAGTGGGCCATCTGTGTTTGCTAGGACTTTGGGGTGTTGGCTCACCTCGATGACTGGTTGGGCTAGGCTCCCAGCTAACCTGCTAGCGAAGGATCGGGTTCTTTCCCAGTTGGCCGGGTTCGGGTTCCTGGTAAATTAGTGGAGATTCCAGTTCCGTTCCAGGTTCGGTCTTGGCCTGGTGGACCAAACTCTCACAAGTCAAGCCTGGCCTCAGGCCGGGCATGGGGAGTAGAACAACTACCAGAACCCCATCAACCAAGTATCAACCAAGTTGGCCTCGTATGAGATTCTCGGATTGCGTTCGTTTCTCTTCCTCCTGCAGTGCTGATTCAACTGCAGTCCTGTTTTCTGCTGTTTTTGAGGGGGTCCCGGGTCACTCGGCGGTTGTTCGAGTGACTGTGCAGGACCCTGAATTTTACTCCTCTGGTGTATCCGTTGGGCAGGATTTGGCTTCGGAGGCTGTTCTGGTATTTTCGTAGCCACCTCTTTCTCTGTGCTTGCGATCGTTTGGTTTGCACCCCAGTGTCCTTCAGCCGGTTGCTGTGTCACCTTCTTCCTCTTCGGGTTTTTTGGGTTCGATGCCATAGCGCCTTCCCCTTACCTCGCTCAATGTGTTCATGGACGTCTCGTTGTAACCTTTCCCTTCTTTTCTGGCAAAGAGTGAGATGGCGAATTTCCGAAGGAGTCCTATTATGGTCGAGACTTGGTTGCTTTGGCCGGGGATGCATCATGTGTTGTGCCCTGTGGCGGCTTTACACCATTACCTGTGGGCTACTAGTTCTGTGTCAGTGGATGCTCTTTGGGTGGATTTGGTTTACCAAGTTCCCTGTTCTAGGGCTCGTGTGTTCCGGGTTATCCTCGGTGTCATCAAATCTAGCATCTTCCCAGCCGACTCCCGGGTAAGTCCCTGTTTTTCTTTCTCAATGGGCAGTTGGCTTTTGGGAGCTGACGGGGCTTCCATAGAAAGCCAGCGTTGAATGTAATGAAATGCCCTTTTCTGAGGGTATCTTGGAGGCCCCCTAACAACCTCCCACCCTCTGGTCGGCATTTTTTTCCATCAGGATTCGAACTGATGGGTGGACAGTGGGGCCACCTGAGCTGGCTCAACCCCCTCTCTTTGGGGGTGGGGGTAGGGGGAAGCACTAACAAGTAGGAGTACTAGTTTGCATACAGAATTGCTAGTTTCTTTGTTGTTTTTGTTTGCAAGGAGTTCTTTGCTTCTTTGGGTAGTTGTTCGATTTTACCAGCTAGTTGTTTGTTTTGGATCACCTATCTTTCTAGGCTACTGTCCCAGTTGATGGGGAATGTCACTACTGTACTTTACATGAAGAGTGCTCATACGCCATTTGCTCCCTGTGCCTCTCGGAGGGGGACCAGATTCTGGTTAGTGGTCCCCAGTAGACTAAGAACTCCATGGGACTAGTGACCCCAAACTAATAAAGCACATATCAGTTTGGATGGCTTCAGGAAGCCTCCGGGGGCTACCCCCAGAAAAGAGCATTTCATTACATTTAAAGCTGGCTTTTTACTGACAATATGATTTACTTAATATGGCCACTGATCTGGGTCAGTAACAGTTTTGTGGTGTAAATAAGCATGATCAGTAAAGGAGAATCTCTGCCAAACCTGAGAATAATGAACAAGAAGCATACAAATTTATACTTATCATTAAAACCTTGACAAGGAAGAATGGGACAGATATGAAGGCAAAGTGAAGCCGATATCTGAATTTGTGTGAAATACTGTACCTGCGTCACTGTGGTTGGATGATACGTTGTATCATTGTTACCAGCCATCCAGACAGTGTCAACTACAGTATTTTTTTCAAAAATTTTTCATTTTTTTCTGGGGGGAGCCTCTACGGCTCCCCGGAGCTTACTAGGCTGATATGCTAATGTCAGACTTTGGCATCAGTCATGTGTATGGAGTTCTTGTGGGCTATCGGGGACCACGAGCCAGAACCCCCCCCCCCCCCCCCCCTAGAGAGGCAAGGAAAGCAATGGCCTATAGAACCCCCGTGTGATTGGAAGCATTCTATGTCTGCCATCGACCGGGTTAGGCACCCAGAAAGGTAGGCGTCTGAAAACAAACCCCTATTCTGGTAAAAATTGCAACCAAAGACTGAACGAGTGGATAGAACTCCCCAAACAAAAACGAGCAAACTAGTATGACGTCACCCGTCATCACGCCGCTGTCTGAGCAGCTCTCCCTTCCCCGGGAGGGGGGAGGGGGGAGGGGTAGCCCCAGACCCACCACGCTGGCGACCCACACCCCAGTTCTAGAGGTTGATGCTATCGGCTCGGTTGTGTGCTCTGGCTCCGGTCTGTAGCGGCGCTGTGCCTTGTGTGTGGTTGCTGTACTCAGGGGTGTGAGAGCCGGGAGTTATTCTTCAGTACTCGGGCTGCATGCACCTAGGGTTCCCTTCCCTAGTGCCTTGTAAGTACTGCCCTTGGAGCTTGGGGTTACCTTCCACAAGTTCCTCGTGGTCTGCTTCTGTGTGTCCGTTTCACTGCTCGGTTTTTCGGCCGCCCTTTGGGTACTTGGATGTTTTGTCTCCCTCGTTTGCCTTAGGGTAAGAGGTAGTTTTTGCACTGGTAGGGGTGCAGGGTGCTGCGCAGCTAGTTGTCACCTATCACAGCGGCCAGCTCTGTTCCTTGGGGTACATTGTCCTCTTGCGGGGGGTTTTGTTTTTCTTTTTGTTCTTGCCTAGGTGGGGGGTTCTGCCCTACTTGCCACTGGTGTTTGGCTTCCCCCTGATACTTGGTGGTGCCCCCTGCTTAGTCCCCGTGAGTGTACACGTCCCTGGGGTTCAGTTTTAGTCTGGTTGGTTGGTAGTTTTGGGCGCCGGTTAGCAGTACCCTGCCTGGGTTTACTTGAGTGCGAGTCCTCTTAACACTTTCGCCCGGGCATGACGCAGCATTGCGTCATCCACTTTAAATAATCGCCAAAAATCAGGTTTTTATCTGATTTTTTTGGGACTGATTTTAAAATGCGCGCCGATGTCTTCCCATTTTCTTTGTTGCGCCTCGTGGCACGCAGGCGGCTCGGCACACGCCGTCAGCCCATTGTTTTCGCTCCACTGTTGTGACCGGTGTCGCCTCCCCTCGCATCTCAAACGTGTGAACATTTCGGCTATTTTCCGTGGCTATATTTCTTACTGCGGCTTTAGAAACTATCTACTCTTACTCCACGATGGATAGTGATCATGAACAAGGCTCTTCCAGGAAGAAAATTGCGAAAGAAAGGCTTGAAAAGGGCGGGAATTGGGAGTGTAGCTGGAAGGCGTCTGAGCGCTCACTCGCGGCTAACGCGTGGCCCGTCTTCAACTCGTCGGCGGTTGGAGCGTGACCAGGATTTTTATTTTATATGCTAATGTTCCGCTAGAGAATTCTATTGCAAACCCATTGAGACCAAAATGAAAGACCTAGGACGAAAATTGAAGTGACCAGAGTGAAAATAGTGAAAACATTTTATCGCGTTTGCGCACTCCTGGGTAACTCGTTCGCACTTTCTCTGTTTGCTGCGAGTAATTAGCCAGGCTTTTGGAGTTTATATGCATTTTAGTGCTCTAGAGAATTCTATTACGAACACAATGATACCAAATTTATTCTTGTAGGACGAGAATTAAGGTGACAAAGTTGAAGAGAGTATACACTTTTCAGAATTTACGCGCGCTCCCGTGAAACCCTGGGACCCAAATCGCACAGTTGAGGGGTGGCGCGCGGGGTACACCAAAGTGTTAAAGTAAACGCTCAGGGCCCTGGGAATCCCCTAGGGGACGCGTGGGTCTGATGGATGTGACCCCGGGGTCCCTCCTCGCTTCGTGTGAGTTTGAGGGTTGTTCAATTCCCTTGTCTCAGGGCGACCCTCACTGTTTTTGCCTGTCATGCAGCCTGTTGGGTCGGTGACACTTTCGACCCTGAGTCCTGTGAGTACTGCTGCTTGCTGGTGACTCAATTTACCCAGTCTGTGGATGATCATCTTCGGGTACAGGCTGCGCGGGCATTACATTCTAGGTTTCGTTTGTTGCAACGAGCTAGGTTAGTTGCTCACTTGGATGCCCCGCAGCTGCCCCGTTCTGCTTATAGGGACCCGGACTTGGGGGTGGGAGTCGCTTCAACCCTGGTTCAGTCCGCACTTCCTAGTCCTTCCCCTTCTGTTGTTCGTTCTGGTCCCCCCTCCCCTGCTTCCGGCCCCGAAACGTCTTGAGGGTTTCGGAGCCGGAGCTGGGGGTTAGTTGGTCTTGAGACTCGGGCAGCCTCGGGGGATGCCCCTTCCGGTGTGGCAACGGAGGCATTCGAGTCTCCTCCCCCGGCTTAAGCCTCTGGGTCTGACCAGTGGGCCTCATTCTATCCGGCTTCTACGGCTGTGCCGACCTTGTCTGGTAGGGTCGGTGCTTGGGGGGGAAGGACTCGGCCCCGGGTCCTGCGGAGGGGCTGGCTTGGGGGCCTTGGGCTCCGCTAGACCCCGCCTTGGTTTTTCTGCCTTCTGAGCGGGGCTTACTGTTACAAGGAGTGGGGTTTTCTTTTCCCCCCTCTGCGTACGAGTTGGACTTTGTATCTGTCCTTCCCCTGATTTTGTTCCGTGTTCCCCGGGTGCTTCGGTTCCGTTTTTCCGGAGGTTTTCGGCTTATCGCATCCAACCTGCTGAGGTGCAGGTGGCCCTTGCCGCAAACCTATTGCGTGACCCGGATTATGCCTCGGCAATGGATCTCTCAGCTTTCAGGTTTGGGATTTCGTTCCCTTTCTGGCTCCGTTACGAGGTTCCGAAGTCGCCTGGCTGGCGGACTGTCCTGTCTTTGCCTTGGAGGCCTGGCGCTCCTTCTGCTATTCCTGCACGCTTGAGTGGCAGGAGGCTTCGACGGTGCTTCAGGTTTTCCTGGGGGGCGACCTTGAGCACCTTAATGAGTGCTTGTTTGCTCCTGCCCTTTCCCGGGATGTTGGTGTCGTTCAGCTTCGTGTACAGATCCCCCTCCTTTCGGCGGCACAGGTGGCGGAGGACTTGCGCGCTCGGGGCCTTTTGGTTGCGGCCTTGCGCTTCTTTTCCCTCCTGGAGCTGTCTTCCGACTTTTGTTTGAGGCTTCCGCCGTTGTGCAGTATGTTCAGGCTGCTTCGGCTTCTTGTCGTCCTATGTCGGACTTGCTGGTTCTCCGGGGAACCCGTGGTGGACCTTCCCGAAAAAGTCGTGCCAAGGCTTGGGGTTCCTCTCGTCACGGTAGGCCACTGGTGTCTGGTTCGGGTTCGGTTTCTCCTTCAGATCTGCCTCCGTCTGGTCGGTGTGGTGTTCGCTCTGTGCGAGGTTCTGGGTCTTGTAAGGGGCGCCGGCCCTTTCACGGTTTGCCCCATTGACAGGGTGATGGGGGGGGGGAGGCTTGCGCTGTTCGCTCACGCCTGGTCCCACGATTTGTGGGCGTTTTGGGTCGTTTCGCATGGCCTCCGGTGGCATTAGGTAGCCCCTCCTCCTGCGGGGTGTTCGGAGCTGGCGGGGCAGGCTTCTTCCCCTGCGCTCTGTCAGGTCGTTCTGGAGTGGGTTCGCTTGGGCGTGGTCGAAACGACTCCGTCCCTCAGATGGGTTTCCCGTCTGTTTTCAGTCCCTAAACGTGACTGTGCGGACCTGCGGTTCATTCTGGACTTGTCCTGTCTTAACCCCTGGGTTCATTGCCCCTCCTTTCGGATGACTACGCTGTCTCAGATTCGCCGTCTGTTGGAGCTGGGTCCTTGGATGGTGTCCCTGGACCTCCGGGACGCTTATTGGCACGTCCTGATTCATCCGGGGTTCAGGGACTGGCTCGGTTTTGTTGTGGGGCTTCGTGCTTACCACTTTTGTTGTCTCCCGTTCGATTTGAACCTGGCACCTCGCATTTTCACACGCCTCACGCACGATGAACTTCACGATACTGGTCTACCCACTGGGTCGGGTTTGGCTTCGTCAGCTGTTCTGGTTCATTCGAGGATGTCCCTTTCGCCTCTCTCGCGATCGCTGGGTTTGGACCCCGGGGGATTTGTGTCGGTTGCTGCATCGCCGGCTTCCTCTTCGGGTTTTTCGGAGTTCAGTGCCTCGGCTCCTACCCGAGATCTCGCTTGATGTGTTCACGGATGCGTCGTCTCTCGGCTGGGGCTTTGTGCCCAGTGCTCATCAGGCCGGCCAGGGACGGTGCGGGTCCGTCCTTCCGTCGAGCCCACAGCGCTGTGCGGGAGTTCACGGCGGTGTGGTTTGCTCTTCGGAGGCTTTGAGTCACCCGCGGGTCGATGATCCGGCTCCATTGGGACTGCTCCCCAGTGGTTCATTGTCTGAATCAGGGGGAGGGGGGGTTCGATGTGGTCCTTGGCTCTTTGGTGCTGGTCGCTTTGGGTGACTCGTCTGCTGAGTTCTCGAGGTTTGGCTCTCCTGGCGGTTCACGTACGGGGTGTGTCCAACGTCTTGGCCGACGGCCTGTCTCGTTTCGTTTCCCTCTCCACGGAATGAACGGTTGATGCCAACTCCTTCCGTTGGCTTTGTCAGACGTTCGGACGCCCCAAGGTGGACCTCTACGAGTCGGTGTGGTCGTGGCACCTTCCCTTGTATGTGGCATCCTTTCCCGACAGCGAGGCCGTCGGGGTTGACTCCTTTCGGCAGGACTGGTCAAGGTGGGGGTTCCTGTACCTCTTTTCCCTGGTTCAGCGGTTGCTCCAGGTCCTGACTCACTTAGAGACTTACCAGGGAAGAGTTGTCCTCTTGGCCCCTTGGTGGCTGGTCCAGCTGTGGTTTCAGGCGCTGCTTGCTCAATGTCCGAACTCAGAGGTTTTTCAGCGGCTCCGCCTCTTCCAGCAGATCGGTCCGGTCCGTCACGTGGCTGGTTCGATCTTCTCGAGTCTTCGCGTATGGTACTTTTGTCTCAAGTTTATCATCATCTCTATGGTGGTCAGGTGGCTTCCTTATTAGTGTCCCACCTGTGGGCTTCATCTCGGTGGCAGTATGAAGTTTCCTGGCGGTCCTTCCGGTTCTTCTTACGTCTTCGTCATTGTGCTTCGCTTTCTGTTAGGGTGGTGGTGTCCTTTCTCTCTTGGTTGTTCCAGGACCGTCTCCTTATGCCTAACACTGTCGCCTCGTATCATGCAGCGCTGGTGGAGCCGCTGAAGTTTGCTTTCGGTATTGATGTCAGTCTGCGTCGTTTTGCAAGCTATGTCGGGCGTTGTTTCACCTCTGGCCTGCTCATGCTCCACCTGAGCCGTCCTGGTCATTGGACAGGGTGCTCTCTTTTCTTTCTTCTCCTCGGTTTGTTGTGGCTCCTTTGGTTCCGGATTGTTTTTTGAAGGCTCTTTTCCTGTTGGCATTGGCCTCTGGGGGTCGGGTTGGCGAGCTTCATGCGCAGAGGTTTCTGCTCTTTCGATCGGGGTGATCGTTTTGTTTGTCTGCAGCCTTCTCCTTCTTTTCTGGCGAAGAATGAGACTGCTGCTTTCCGGAGGGGTCCCTGGGTTGTTGATGCTTGGTTGGTTAGGCCGGGGTGCATCATGTTTTGTGTCTGGTTGCGGCTCTTCCGCCATTATTTGCACGCCACGGCTTCTGTATCCGTGGACGCGCTTTGGGTTGATTGTTTCCCTTCTTTCCTGTTCGAGGGTGTGGGGCCTCCCAGGACGTCCACAGGTTAATTAAGGCTAGCCAGCCTGCGGTCTATCCCCGTGTCCATGACGTCCGCAAGTTCCTGGCTCTTGCCGCCGTCTTTGGAAATATGTCCTGAGCTGACATTCGGGTGCGGGGATTTTGGCGGTCGAACAGAGTCCTGGCTGCTCGTTACCTTGTAAACGTTTCTGGGCCCAGTCGGGCTTGTGTCGCTTTGGGTCGGCAGATGCAGCCAGTTGTTTCGACTTCGCGTTGAGGAGTGAGCGGCAACCGCCTCCCGGGTAAGTTCCTATTCTCTTTCCCCTGTGGGTAGTTAGCTCCAGGGAGCTGTAGGGGCTCCCCCCAGAAAACCAGCGTTAAATGTAATGAAACGCCATTTTGTGGGTGAGTCCCAGAGGCTCCCCGGCATCCCTCCCTCCCTCCGGTCGGCGTTTTTTTCTCGTGTTTTGACATCCAGCCTCAGAACTGAGGTGTGGGTCGCCGGTGTGGTGGGTCTGAGGCTAGCCCTTCCCCCTCCCGGGGACGGGGGAGCTGCGCAGACAGCGGCATTATGACAGGTGACGTCATACTAGTTTGCTCGTTTTTGTTTGGGGAGTTCTATCCATTCGTTCGGTCTTTGGTTGCAATTTTCATCAGAATAGGGGTTTGTTTTGGGACGCCTACCTTTCTGGGTGCCTAACCCGGTCGATGGCAGACATAGAATGCTTCCAATCACACGGGGGTTCTATAGGCCATTGCTCCCCTTGCCTCTCTGAGGGGGCCAGGTTCTGGCTCGTGGTCCCCGGTAGGCCCATAAGAACTCCATACACATGACTGATGCCAAAGTCTGACACAGCATATCAGTCTAGTACGCTTCGGGGAGCCTCCGGGACTCGCCCAGAAAATGGCGTTTCATTACATTCAACGCTGGTTTTTTTTCATAAAGGACTGGAGGCATACAATAAATTTGTCGGTGGTTATGTTTATAAATTTATAACTACTGTCACATTGGCTGGTTCAATCTAGAGCTTAATTCAGGACAGACTTAAATGTGACAGGCTCCAGGCTTGATACTTATGGATTTCAGAAGACAAAGTTAGTCTTTGTGTGATGAGTAGACTACTCTAGTAAGGATTTCTGGGTGTGTTTTGGGAGTGATCCAAATACAATACTGTACTGGATTTTCTATTATAGCAGGAGAGAGGTGGGACCCTCCTCTCTCCCATATTCTAGGTTATTGTTTTAGACATCAAAGGCTCTAAGCAAATATAATTTTAGGCTGATCAGGCTTGCTCTTGACCACTGGGTAATGTAGGAATTTGGGCCGAGTTATCTTCTAATCACGGGGTGGCCTGCCCTCAACCTTCTGGTCTTCATCTGAACCATTACCGCCAATCTTACTGTATAACATGAAAATATGGTTAAATAAGGGCTGTAGTCTTGACACCTGGGAAAGACCCACGTTTATTAAAAAAAAAAAAAAAGGCTCCTCTATATGGCTGACTTGTGGGTTGATGTCATGTGAAAACACTGTTAAAAAAAAAAAAAAAAAGGCTCCTCTATATGGCTGTAATTTTAAATAGGATTTTAACCTAAGTAGTCTGTGCTCTGAGTGATCTTATAATTTTTTTTCTTTCTTTTACAGATGAATGCCAAGAAAAGAAGGTTACATATAGTGAATTACAAACAGAAGCTGTTAAAGTAGCTAGGATTCTGTCTGAAAGTACTAGAGATAATGAAGATAAGGATTTGTTTATACGTGCAGGTTTGTCAAAAGAGCAGCCGTATGAAAAGCATAAACATGTGGTATTGAAACAAAATACTCAAACTAAAAGTGTTCATGATAAGCACTCATTTTCTAGTGAGAACAAAAATGAGTTTAATGATGAAATTTCAGTTGGAAACTTGTATAGCCTTAATGGCAGGCAATCATATGTCAGTGAGGACCTAGGCTCCAATAATAATTATGAACAGAAAACTGTTATTGGAATTTTGTGTTCCCAAGGACCAGGAGCAGTTGCTTGTATACTTGGGATAGTGAGTCAAAATGCCTATATATATATTTCTCCAGAATATACTAAGCAAGAACTTGCATCAATACTTGGTCGAGTGTGTCCTAAGAGAATATTGGTGGAAGAAAAATACTTGGAAAATATTGCAGAAATCCCCTTTGTTGTTAAAGACTGCTTTTGTTTATTTGAAACTTGCTTTAAAATAATTTCTCTCGATAGTGAAAACCAATCAATATCTCAAAGAAATGGCATGAACGACCTGGCATATGTGATCCCAACTTCAGGATCAACTGGTGTTCCAAAGTATGTGTTTGTGCCCCATCGTTGTATAGTGCCAAATATCATAGATTTAGCCTCCTTATTTGGAGTAGAGCAGGACGACTGTATCTTTTGTGCTGCTCCTCTCACATTTGACCCAAGTGTTGTAGACATGTTCATGGCATTCACAGCTGGAGCAGTGCTAGTTATGGTATCCCCTCATCTTTTGAAAATGCCAAGAATTTTGCTTAATATCATGGTGAAGAATAAAGTTTCAATTTTACAAGCTACTCCAACTCTTCTGTTAAGTTTTGGAAAAGATAGATTAAGAAACTCACTCTTTGCAAAATATTCTCCTCTTAAGGTTTTGGCTTTAGGAGGTGAGATATTCCCGAAATTGTCATTTTTAAAGCAGATAGTTAATGAGAAGTGCAGAATAAGAATTTTTAATCTTTATGGCATAACTGAGGTGTCCTGTTGGGCTACTGTAGCAGAAATTGTATTAAACAGATCAGAATCAGTGACCAGTACAGAGCAAGGTCAACAAATAATAGTAGCAGGTAATGATACAAAAACAAATTATGTGGCTGGGGAATTCAACATGCTAGAATATTCATTTTCAGACATGGTTCCAATAGGTGACTCGCTAAGCTTCACTACAGTCAAGCTGCTCAACAAGAGTGGAGGAGAAGTTAAAGAGGGTGAAGAGGGAGAAATATTTATTGGAGGGCACGAGAGAGAGTGCTGGGTGGATGATGGTACTGAAGTTCTTAAGCAAGAAAGCAGAGATATAAACAATACGTATATCCAAGCTGTTTTCCGGAAAACAGGTGACAGAGGAATACTGAGTAAAGGTCATATTTATTGTATTGGAAGATTAGACAGACAAGTAAAGCGTAATGGACAAAAAATTAGTCTTGCTGAAATTTGTAAACAGTGTAGAAGCTTGGATTATGTGGATAATTGCCATGTAGAATTACTTAGTGGAAATAAAATTACAACTTTTGTGTACTCAGATAGAAAAACTCTAGTTGCTGAGGATGTCTGGCAGGATCTGAAGAGAAAAATATCGTACTGGAAATTACCAGATAATATAATTATAGTTAAGAATGTGCCCTTTAATAAACATGGAAAAGTTGACACACTTCAGTTGCTGTCTACTGAATACCATTCCTCTGCATTAAACTGCAGTAATTATAACACTTCATTAGAAAGTTATTTTGAAGATTTATGGAAGAAAATTCTTGGATGCTATAATGTGGGTCCAAATGATAATTTTATCAAGTCTGGTGGAACCTCACTTAATGCTGTATACTTTACAGAAGAATTGAAAGACTTTTTAGGCTGTGAGGTACCAAAGCTTCTTGATGTGTTGCTTAATGAAACCTTTTCAAAAACCTTACAGGTAACAAAAAAATATCAACATTCTATAGAGAATTTAAAAAATGTTGAGAGCTTGTATACACAAAATCCAAAAAAGCTCAAAAGTGAACATAAACAAGCCTACAGTAGTCAGTCCATGTACATTAAACCAGCAACAATAAATTATGAAGACTATTCCAAGCCAAAAAATAGTTTTTCCAAGTCCCATTACAAAGGGAAGTCTGAGAAATCTAATAATTCAAAAAATGAACACGAGTCTTTACTCTCTGATCCAACACTAACTATTTTATCAAGACGAGGTGTGCATAGTAGAGGAATGTTGTTACCAAATTATTATGCTGTACCATATAAAATAGAATTACTGTGGAAGTATAATCTTAGCAAATGCATCGACTCATCTCCCGTGGTTACTGAATACAACAATGGGAACATTTTTGTTTTTGTTGGCTCGCATTCTCATAAATTTGCATGCATCAATGCCATGACTGGAATGGCAAGGTGGTGCCTACTGCTGGGAGATAGAGTGGAGTCTTCACCCATTGTTTCAAGAGACGGCAGACACGTGTATGTTGGTTGCTATGATAGTTATTTATATTGTATTTGTATTGAAAATGGACAAATCCTGTGGAAGTATAAAACAGGAGGGGAGGTGAAAAGCTCTCCAGTCATTGATGATGAATTGAACTTGGTGATATTTGGTTCTCATGACAAAAAATTATACTGTTTAACAGCAGATGGTGAATTAAAATGGAGTACAAAGCTTTCACATGGCAGTGTATTCTCTTCGCCTTGTGTTACTTGTAACTATGTGTTGGCTGCAACACTTGACGGTGTAGTTTGTGGGGTGGATAAGAACACTGGTAATATTAAGTGGAGTATATCTGCTAAGAAACCTGTCTTTAGTTCACTTGCTTCATACTCAAGAGGTGTAATTTTTGCAAATGTTTGTGGCGAGATATTTAGTTACTCTCTTTTGGGCTCTAGGCTTTGGATATTTAAGACAGAAGGCAATGTGTTTTCCTCCCCATTTGTGTTGACGTTAGAAAATGGTGCGGAAGTAATCGGCATTGGCTGCCACGACCATAGTGTATATTTCCTTAACAGTTATGGTGATAAAATAGCACAATACAAAGGGTCGTCTCCCATTTATGCAACCCCATTTTTATTTTCTTTGTGCGATCACAAGACATTCCGAGCAGTAATATGTGAAACATCTGGGAGATTGTTTATAGTTCATGTAGTATTCCAAATTGAAGTAGACACTGAAAACCCTAATACTAGTGTTATATCCCCAAATGCAGTCATTGAGGTTGTTTTGGAAACTATATTAAATGGCGAGCTTTTTGCATCTCCTATATTTTTCAGGAATAAATTATATGTTGGAAGTAGAGATGATTTTCTTTACTGCTTTAATTTACATTCGTAGTTGTCAGGAACTAAGATTATATTAGTTTGGTATATCACTTTGAAGTGCAATAATATTGAATTAGGGCTGTGAATGTTATATATGCAATATTGATGTACTACATATTTTAATAAATGTGAAACAATTTTGACTAAGGTAATTATTCCAAAATATTAGACAAATTTGATCCCCTGGGCTGTGCCTCCTGTTATAGCCAACAGGAGAAAATTCAATTTTCTGGGTGGGGGGAGCCCTGTTGGGTTCCTGGAGCTATCCAGGCTGATATGTAACTATTAGCTTTTTTGGCATCAGAGTGCACGGAGTTCTTGTCTACCGGTGACCATCATGAGACAGAATCTGGCCCCTCCCCCCCTCAGAAGGGCAGAAGGAGCAATGACACATAGAAACCCCCCATGTGATTGGGAGCATTCTATGTCTGCCATCGACCAGGTCTGGCACCCAGAAAGATAGGCGCCTCAAAACAAACCCCTATTCTGGTGAAAATATTGCTACTGAAAGTCGAACAAGTGGACAGAACTCCCCAACGAAAATTAGCAAACGAGCATGACGTCATCACGTTGCCTGCTGCTGTCTGCGCAACCCTCCCCTCCTTGGGAGGGGGAAGGGGAAGCCCCAGATCCTTCAGATCCTTCTGCTGGCTATCCAACTGCCAG
Source organism: Procambarus clarkii (assembly GCF_040958095.1). NCBI lineage: Eukaryota > Metazoa > Arthropoda > Malacostraca > Decapoda > Cambaridae > Procambarus > Procambarus clarkii. Next base: position 5,672,792 of record NC_091172.1, read on the forward strand.
TTCTTGGCTGATGTGATACTGGCTGGTCAGGTGCCTCTGGCTCCAGTTTTGCTTTCAATTACTGTGCATTGTGGCATGATCTGTCTACAGGTGGTGTGTGAGCCTGGAGTAATATTCTTCGGTACTCGGGCTACATGCGCCTAGGGTTTCCTTCCCTAGGTGCCATGTAAGTACTGCCCTTGGGGCCACCTTATACAAGTCTCTTTGGGACCTACCTCCACTGTTTCTTTTACTGCTTGGTACTTGACTGTCCTTGGGAGTCAGCTGGAGTTTTTGTTGCCCTTGTTTGCCTTTGGGTAGGAGGTAGTTTTCATCACTGGTAGGGGCGCGGGGTACTGCACAGCTAGTTATCACCTATTGTAGCGGCCGGCTCTGTTCCGCCTGGGTACGTTGTTCTCTTGCGAGGGTTTTAATTTTTTGTTTTCCTGCTTGGTAGGGGGGGGGGGGGAGTTGTTGCCTTTGGTTGGTTGCCCCCTTTCTACAATTGGGCATCTTTCTCTAGGCATCTGTTTTCTGGCTGGTACCCACTGCTTGGCCCTTGTGAGTGGACACATCCCGGGGGTTCAGCTTTTAGAAGTTTGTTCAGTAGTTTTGTGTGCCGGTTCGTAGTACCCTGCCTGGGCTTCCCTTGGCATGATACCAAGGCTAAGGGCCCCTGGGAAACCCCACAAGGGGTTCCGTGGTCCGATGGATGCGACCCTTGAGTCCCTTCTCACTTTGTGCAAGGTAAATGGTTGCTCTGTCCCCATGTCTCAGGATGACAATCACCAGTTGTTCCTCCGCCATGCTGCCTGTCAGATCGCTGATTCTTTTGACCCGGAGTCATGTGACGTTTGCTTTTTGTACGTGCTCCAGTTCACCCAAGCTACTGAACATGATATGAGGGTACAGGCAGCAGAGGTGTTGCATGCTCGGTTTAGGTTGCTGCATTGCGAGAGGTTTGCTGCTTCTCCGGATGCCCCGAGACTGCTCCGTTTTGGTTATAGGGACCAGAATTTGGGGGTGGGAGTTGCTTCGACTTTGGTTCCGCACGCCAATCCTTGTCTTTCCCCTTCGTTGGTTCATTCGGTCCCCCACCCCCCCTTACTGCCGGCTCTGAAACATCTGAGGGGTTTTGGAGTTGGGGCAGGGTTTAGTTGGTGTTGAGACTAGAGCGGTCTCGGAGTAGAGTCCCCTTGCGGAGTGGCGGTGGAGGCATTTGAACCTAGTCCTCCAGCCGGAGCTTCTGGGTCTGACCAGTTGGCCCCCTTCGTTCCTGCTTTTTCGGCTGCTCCTGCCTTTTCTTTAGAGTCGGGGGGTTTGGAAGAATGCTTGACCCCGGGTCCTTGGGGTGAAGTTCCCAGGGCGGGAGAGGGGTTGACTTGGGGGCCTTGGGCCCTGTTGGACCCCACCTGGGTCTCTTGGAGTGGGGCTTGGAGGGGAGGGGGGTTGTCTTTCGCCCCCTCCTTGTATGAATTGGATTTGGCGTTTGCCCCTCCCAGTTCGGTTCTGTGATCTCGTAGGTTCCTCAGTCCCGTCCTTCCGGAGGTTTTCGGCTTCCCATGTCCCGTCACATGTGGTGCGGGAAGCCCTTGCGGCTTACATCATGCGCGACCCAGTTTATGCTTTCGTGATGGGTCCACGTTCATTCGTGTATGAATTTTTGTGTCCGTACTGAGTTCATTATGAAGTTCCGGAGTCATCCTGGTTAGCAGACTGCTCTCTCTTCTCGTTGGAGGCTTGGCACACATTCCGTCGGTCCCACGCGCTTGAGTGGATGGAGGCTCAGACGATATTGCAGGTTTTCTTGGGGGACGAATTTGAGCATCTCGATGCATATTTGTTCACCCCTGCCCTTCCGCTGGATGTTGGTGTGATGTTACGTCATGTGCAGGTTCCTTTCCTATCGGCTGCCTTGGTCGCGGAGGATTTGCATACACGATTTGCATACACTGCGTTTCTTCTCCCTTCACGAGCTGTCTTCGGATTGGTTTAAGTTGGATGTGGAGGAGCTTGGGGCCGTCTCTGGGTCTGGTTTATTGCCCTTCGGAGGTGCGTGCGTCGTCTGCATTGTTGAAGCTGTTTGTGCCGCTCCTGTGGGATGCGGTTTTGCAATTTTTTATTCTCATCTCGTATTGGGAGGCGGTGCTTGCTTGCTTATTTGAAATCCGCTTGGGCCCTGGCTCTTAGGTTGTCTTCGCCTTTTTGTCCACTGCTGTTTGCAGAGCGCGGTTGTGCACTATCTGCAGGCGGCTTCAGCTAGTTGCCGACCTATGTCGGACTTGTTAGTCCTCCAGGAGGGGCTCGTGGGGGTCTTCCCAGAAGAGTTGTGCCAGGGCTCCTCCTTGATGGAGTTCTGGGAGTTCTTCTACTCCCCAAGCCCAGCCTGAGGCCAGGCTTGACTTGTGAGAGTTTGGTCCACCAGGCTGTTGCTTGGAGCGGCCTGCAGGCCCACATACTCACCACAGCCGAGTTGGTCCGGCACTCCGTGAAGAAAACTATAGTCTTTCTTGAAGATGTCCACAGTTGTTCTGGCAATATTTCTTATGCTTGCTGGGAGGATGTTGAACAACCGTGGACCTCTGATGTTTATACAGTATTCTCTGATTGTGCCTATGGCACCCCTGCTCTTCACTGGTTCTATTCTGCATTTTCTTCCATGTCGTTCACTCCAGTACATTTTTATTTTACTGTGCAGATTTGGGATCTGGCCCTCCAGTATTTTCCACGTACAGTGGTACCTGAACTTACGAATTTAATCCGTTTCCAGAGATGGTTCGTAAGCCGAAAATTCGTAAACCGAAGTGAATTTTCCCATAAGAAATAATGTAAATTGAATTAATCTGTTCCACACTCCCCCAAAAATTAACTTCAAAGTAAATTTTATACCTATTTTTTTTAATTTTATACCTAGGGAGTCCCCTTCCATTATAACATCAGGCAGTGATGACTTCTCTGGGGTACTCTCTCTGGCATGTTTTACCTGTATACCACTAGTTCCTGCTTCTGGCTGTCTGCTTGATTTTCTCGATTAAAAATCTATCCATAGAAGATTGTTTTCCCTTCATTATAACACTTGTCTGTAGTGAGGCATCACAGTGTCATTAAAAAGGTTAATGCCACGGCCTACTACAGCTTGCTCTGGGCGAGTCGTTTCAACAAAAGTTTGCATTTCTTCCCACAGTCTACACCACTTCCTAATTGTTGAGGAAGGGACATTCTGTACTGCCTCCTCATCCTCCTCCCATGAAGAAATATCCTCAGCTGCCTCTTGCTGTTCCTTGTGAAGGGCTAGGAGTTCTTTGGTGGTCAGTTTTTTGCTGTGTTCCTCCACCAACTCTTCCACATCAGCACCATCTCCAAGCCCAATTTCTGGCATAGAGTAACAATTTCCTCAACAATAGGCATTTCAGGTTCAGGCTCAAACCCTTCAAGGTCTAGTTCTGAAATACATTCAGGCCACAATTTAAAGATTGAACCTTATCACCGGCTTTCTTGGGACTCATGGCGAGATGGGTCCCAAGACCCATCTCGCCATGAGATGAGATGAGATATATAATAATAACTTTTATGTTCAACTACCCAAAACTCTGAAAAACACTGAAATTCTTTACAAAGAATTCAGGCGCGATTGTCATTAGGCGGGAGGCACTGATAAACTGAAGCACTGTCGCCGTACCACCATGCGCTAGGTCGCCCATACGCGTATCAACAAACTTCGTTTCCCAAGGCAAAGTTCATAACCTGATGTGGATTTTACGAAGAAGTTGGGCTCGTAACCTGAAAAGTTTGTAAATAGGGGCATTCGTAAGCCGAGTTGCCACTTTATATATTATTTGATATCTCTCTCATTTCCTTTCTAGTGAGTACATTTGGAGAGCTTTGAGACGATCCCAATAATTTAGGTGTTTTATTGTGTCTATGCGTGCCATATATGTTCTCTGTATTCCCTCTATTTCAGCAATCTCTTCTGCTCTGAAGGGGAAAGTGAGTACTGAGCAGTACTCAAGCCGGGACAGCACAAGTGATTTGTAAAGTGCAGTACAACCATTGTGATGGGATCCCTGGATTTGAAAGTTCTCGTAATCCTTTCTATCATTTTTCTGGCTGACGCAATATTTTCTTGGTTATGCTCCCTAAATGTTACGTCATCAGACAACATTATTTCCAAATCCTTTATATGCTGTTTTCCTATTATGGGCAGATTTCATTGTGTTTTGTACCCTGTATTATGTTTAAGGTCCTCATTTTTACCGTACCTGAGTACCTGGAATGTATCACTGTTAAACATCATGTTATTGTCTGCTGCCCAGTCAAAAACTTTATTAACACTTTCCCGTCCCCGGTGTGTGCTCCCTAGCCTACCTCTAGGTGCGCCGAGTGTTTCCCGAGAGCTTGTGGCCAGACTCAAATATGTATACAGGGGTACTGTACCTCGGTTTAAGAGTTTAATCCGTTCCTGGAGACAGCTCGTAATCCGAAAACTCGTAAACCGAAGCTAATTTCCCCATAAGAAATAATGGGAAATGAATTAATCCATTCCTGACCACCCAAAAACCTCACTTCAAACTAAATTTTATCCCCAATTCATCTAAAGCTACACTACAAAAGTATGTTCAAGTTATTACTTACCCTTGCTGATGACTGCTGTTGGCGTATGGAAGATGGTGAGGAGGAGGGAGAGGTGTTACTGTTTGGAAGGGGAGCCTCCTTCCATTATTACATCAAGCAGTGAGGACTTCACTGGTGTGCACTCTGGCACGTTTTGCCTGCATACCACTAGGACCTGCTTGTGGCTCACTGCTTGCTTGTCTTCCTAAGAATGTGTCTAAAGACACTTGTTTTTTCCTACATTTTAACACATGTCTGTAGTTAGACATCACATTGTCATTTAAAAGGTCAATGCAACGGCCTGCTACAGCTTTATATGGGTGAGTATTTTCAACAAAACTTTGCAGTTCTTCCCATACTTCACACATTTTCGTAATGAAAAAGGGACATCCTCTACTGCCTCTACTCACAACTATTTTCTTAGGTTGAACCTTACAACTGGCTTTCTTGGGACCCATGGCGAGATATATAATAACAACTTTTATGCTCAAATGGCCAAAAATCTGACAAAATCTGTAAATCCTTGTAAAGAATTCAGGTGGGATAGTCATTGGGCGCGAGGCACTGGTAAACTGAGGCGCGGTCGCCATGCCACCACGCGCTAGTCGGCCTGTACACGTATCAACACCCTCATATTCCAAGGCAACGCTCATATTCCGATGTAAATTTTCCGAGCAAATCCTGCTCGCAATCTGAAAAACTCATAAACTGGGACGCTTGTTTTCCGAGGTACCACTGTACTCTCTTCAGTTTTCTCACCTCAATTTTCATGTTACGGCATTCATTTTGGTATCTTTTTGTTCACAATAGAATTCCCTACAGGGATATATACAAATGAAGTACAAATGCCAATCACAAATCGGCCGAGGGTTACTCGTGAATGCGCAACCCCACCAAAATGTGTCTATTCTTTCCGGGATTCTCACCTCAATTCTCATGCTACATCATTGATTTTGATATCAATTTGTTCACAATACAATTCCCTACAGGGGTATATGCATATAATATTCTAAATCCCAGCACGCCCCACCCACAGCAAAGGTGAAAATCAGCCAAGCGTAAGCCGTGAGCGAACACACATTTGCTCACCCGCTACACCTGCACACAAATATATACAGTGGCACCTCAACTTACGATTGCCCTGACTTACGATAATTTCGAGTTGCGATGTAAATTTGATTGAAAAATGCGACTCGATTTATGATAGTGTCGTCGACTAACGATATTTGTTGGTACACGTTTGGGTCGACCGAGCGTGTGGTTCCTGGTCACGCAGGCCGGCCTGCCTTAGTTTACTAAAGCTGCCCGCTTAGTGACGATCACGCCTATAAGAAATTCCATTTTTGTGGTGATTTTTTGCTTTTTGAACATAAAACTGATCATTATATATCACGCCATGGGTCCCAAGAAAGTCAATGGTAAGGTTCAATATATGAAAAGACATGTAAGAATGACCACAGAGGAAAAAACAAGAGGTCATATGTAAACATGAAAATGGTACTATTGTTGTTGAACTAGCTAGGCAGTACAATAAATCTTCAGAGGAGGCGGCGGCGGCATTAGAGGATGTCCCTTCCTCATTAATTAAGAAAATGTGTGCAGTATGGGAAGGACTGCAAAGTTTTTCTGAAAAGAATCACGCAGATAAAGCTGTAACAGCCTGTTGCATTGATCTTTTTAATGACAATGTGATGCCTCACTACAGACAAGTGTTGGAAAGAAGGGAAAAACGATCTTCAATGGAACGATTTCTAGCGAGAAAATCAAGCATTGAGCCAGAAGCAGGTCCTAGTAGTATGCAGGCAAAACGTGCCAGAGTGTATACCCCAGAGAAGTCCTCACTGCCTGATGTTATAATGGAAGGGGACTCCCCTTCCAAACAGTAACACCTCTCCTCCCCTCTCCTCACCAGCTTCCATACGTCATCAAGAGTCCTTCATAAGGTAAGATAAACATATGTACTGTATTGTAGATAGAGAAAAAAATTGTATTCAGTATAAAATGTATTTGTAAGTTAATATTTTGGAGGGTGGGAACGGATTAATTCAATTCCCTTTATTTCTTATGGGAAAAATCACTACGACTTATGATACTTTGACTTATGATCCGTCTCTGGGAAACGGATCGTAAGTCAAAAGATTATACAGGCCTCACTGTATAATCTTTTTACTTTGATAATGTCAATGTTACATCATAACATAATGTTTGTGTTACATCGTTCATTCTGGTATTAATTTGTTCACAATAGAATGCTCTATAGGGAAGAAAAGGCTGTATTTACCACCCAATGACCCCCTCCCTGTCCGGCTCGTTGTTGCCGTGAGGGGGCTTGGTGGGCGGCTGCCTGAGTGTGATGCTCCATGGGACAGTCCTCTGTCCTTTTGTGGCCTTATACTCCTGCTCCTGTCCTCATTAATTTTGCTGGACAACTTTTTCTTTTCCTTTTGTTTAATTTTTTGCCCCCTCCTTTCTAATTGTCATTCCCCACTGACCTTGTGCCTGTTTTGTTCATTCTTTTGGCCTTCTTTTGTTTTGACGCCCAGGTGTTTGAGGAGGCATACTCTTGCACCCGTAGAACTGTAGTACCCAACGTCTTGAACGAATGAGGGGAACCTTTTATTGTCAATCCTCCTTTCGTCACTGAACCTGATCTCAACGGACTGATGGTTCTTAAGGTGGCGTATACTCACGATGCACCCCTGGGGAGCCCCCGGCAAGATCAGCAACATGTCTCTTGTTGGGTGTCCTGCCTCTAATTGTGGCTCCGTGGTGGGTGTGGGGGCACATTCATGAATGAAAGTCTTTCCTCGTTTGTATGTCAATTAATGTTCCTCTTACACCTTCTCGGGCTTGTGAGGTGGGTGACCAAGCCCCCGAGTAAGGCCTGTGTTGGAAGACCGGGCTCTGTAGCCCCCGCTGTATTGGACCCCGACCTGGCTCCTCCATTGAGCCTCCTGACTACTTCCCTCAGCTCCCCTCAATGACAGCCCCTTTCAAAGCTGGAGAAATTGCTGACCTAGAGAGCGTGCAGAGATCCTTTACTGCTAGAATCCACTCAGTAAAACATCTAAATTACTGGGACCGACTAAAGAGCCTAAATCTGTACTCCCTTGAGCGCAGGCGGGAGAGATACATAATAATTTACACGTGGAAAATAATTGAGGGGCTGGTCCCAAACCTGCACACAGAAATAACACCACATGAGACCAGAAGACATGGCAGGATGTGCAGAATACCCCCGTTGAAAAGCAGAGGTGCAACAGGTACTCTGAGAGAGAACTCTATCAACATCAGAGGCCCGAGACTGTTCAACACGCTTCCACTACACATAAGGGGCATAACTGGCAAACCCCTCACAGTGTTCAAGAGAGAACTGGATAAGCACCTCCAAAGAATACCTGATCAACCAGGCTGTGACTCATACGTCAGGCTGCGAGCAGCCGCGTCTAACAGCCTGGTTGATCAGTCCAGCAACCAGGAGGCCTGGTCGACGACCGGGCCGCGGGGACACTAAGCCCCGGAAGCACCTCAAGGTAGCCTCAAGGTAGCCTCCCCTCCCTCCTCTGTGGTTGGGTCGAGCCCCAAGCCCCCAGTGGTGACCACCTTGTCCCCTGGCATGGCTGCTCAGTCTCTAGTTGTGACTACTGCACCTTTTAACCCCTTCCCCTCTCTCTCTCTCTCTGGGGGTTCTCAATGCTGTCCTTGCCATGGCCGCACTCGCTCGATTCCTTCCAGTACTGATACTTATCAAGCCTTTTCTGGGGGGGAGCCCCGTCGGCTCCCCGGAGCTTTGCTAGGCTGATATGCTAATGTCAGACTTTCGCATCAGTCATGTGTTTGGAGTTCTAGGGCCTACCGGGGACACGGCCAGAACCTGGCCCCCTCAGAGAGGCAAGGGGAGCAATGGCCTATAAAATCCCCTGTGTGGTTGGAAGCATTGTATGTCTGTTATCGACCGGGTCAAGCATCCAGAAAGGTAAGCATTCCAAAACAAACCCCTATTTTGGTTAAAATTGCTACCAAAAGCCGAACTAGTGGATAGAACTCTCCAACAGAAAACAAGCAAACAAGTATGACGTCACATGTCACCGCGCCGCTGTCTGCGCAGTTCCCCTCTCCCCGGGAGGGGGAAGGGGGAGCCCCAGACCTCTCACGCCGGCTATCCACCCGAACCAAGCCCCCAAGTAAGGCCTATAGGCACCGGTTGTGTGCTCCAGCTCCATTAGTTGTTTCAGCACTGTACCTAGAGTGTGGTGTCTGTCTTCTAGGTGGTGCGTGAGCTGGGAGTGAGTCTCCAGTACTCGGGCTACATGCGCCTAGGGTTCCCTTCCCTAGGTGCCCTATAAGTACTGCTCTTGGGGCCAGCTTCCACAAGTTCCTTGGGTTTTGCCCTTGCTAGGCCGTTTACTGCTTGGTTTTCAGCCGCTCTTTGGGTGCTCGGGTGTTGTCTCCCTTGTTCGCCTTAGGGTAAGGGTCAGTTTTGCACTGGTGGGGCGCAGGTGCGCCTGGGTACGCTGTCCTCTTGCGGGGTTTTCTTTTTTCTCTTTGTTTATCTACCTGGTGGGGGGTCTGCCTTTGTTCTTGTACCCTGTGTCCCTTGTGTATCCCTTGAGTATTATTCTGGTGGTTCCCCCTGCTAGGTCCTCGTGAGTGTACACGTCCTGGGGGTTCAGTTCTTAGAAAGTTGTTTGGTAGCTTTGGGCGGCGGTTAGCAGTACTCTGCCTGGGATTACCTGAGCGTGAGTCCCATTATAGTAAACACTTGGGACCCTGGGAAACCCCTGGGGCGAGCAGGTCCGATGGATGTGACCCCGGAGACCCCCCTCGCTTCCAGCGAATTTGAGGATTGCTCTCACCCCTTGTCTCAGGGTGACTCTTTGTTTTGCCTCCGTCTGCTGCCTGTGGGGTTGGTGACACCTTCGACCCGGAGGCCTGCGAGTTTTGTTGCTCGTTGTGGCTCAGTTACCCAGTTGTGTGCTGAAAAGCGGGTGCAAAGGCGGTGCACGTTGAGCTTTGGTGGTGGCAATGCTCTCGTTTGTTTGCTCCCCGGGAGCCCCGGGGCTGCCCCGTTTTGGTTCGAGTTGGGACTTGGGGATGTTGGTTGCTTCGGTTCCTTCCACACCCCCTTGTCTTTCCCCTAGATCTCCCCTTCCTACCTCCATCTGTGGGTTCGGGGTCGGGGCGGGGTTCGATGGTTTTGAGACTCAGATGGTCTCGGGGAGTTCCCCTTCCGGGGTAGTGACGGGGGCATTCGAGCCTGTTCCTCCAGCCGTGTTGTTAGAGTCTGCCAGTGGGCTCCCTTCCTTAGTATTTTCGCGGCTGCCCCGGTTTTCTGGTATGGCCGGGGCTTTGAGGGGACGGCTCGGCCCCGGGGCCTATCGTGTGGGTTCCCGAGGCTGGGGAGGGGCTGATTTGGGGGGACTAAGGCCCCGTAGGACCACGCGTTTTTTTTCTCCCTTTTAGGTGGGGCTTGCGGTTATGCGGAGTGGGGTTTTTCCTCCCACCCTTGCCGTACGAGTTGTTAGGCGTCAGCCCCTCCCCCCGGGCTCGGTTCCTTGTCCTTTGAGTCGGTTGGTTCCGTCCTGTAGGTGGGTGCTCTTCTCCGTTGCCCCCCCCCCCCTTTTTTTTGGGGACAGGGTATCTTCGTCATGTTTCCCTGTTATTGGGGTTCAGCGTGACTTTTGGTCTCGGGTGCGACTGTGCCTTTGTGTGCCTTCGGGACTGGTGTTTGCTTCTGTGTTCTCGAGGGTTCGGGTAGGTTTTTGCTACTTCCTGTATTATTGGAACGTCTGTCGGCTCCTAGTCCGAGTCGCCGGATTGGGCTACTTGTAGCCCAGTTGGGCTACTCGTGGCCCGGTTGGGTTCCCATTGGGCTCCTTGTCTTCGCTTTGTTGGCCAGTTATGTTGTTGCTGCTTACTCTTTTGGCTCCTGTCCTGTGTGATGGGTTGTTTTTTCTAATTAACGGTTCCCTAGGGTTGTGTTTTGTTTGGCTGCTTTTCTTGTGCAGTAGTCTTAGTTGGCGCCTTCCCGCAGAGCGAGTTGTGCAGTTTGGCCAGTGTGTCCTGCGCATGCGTCGTGGGAGTTTGTTTTGGTCTGGGCGGTGTGTTTCAGTGCTGGAGTTTTGCGCCCTTTTTTCTCTGGTGCTTCGCCTCTCGCTCTTCTCCCTTTTCCGGTAAGTGCCTCGTCACTCCGGGGGGTGTCCTGGATTACAGCTGTGCGGAGGACACCGAGGTTTTCCCTTTGTCATGGGTGTGGGCCTCCTCCTTCGCCTCTACCCTGCTCTCCTGCGTTTCCAGCTCTGGCTTCTTCACCTGGTGGTGCTCCCAGGATCTTCTTGGCACTGTTGGGTCGTGTCACGTTCGTGCCTCCGTTCGACAGGTGAGTTTCTGCAGTATGGCGTCTTTCGGCCGGGTGCTGGATGCGGAGATATTTATATAACTGTATTTAGGTATATTTATGTACAAATATGAGACCATCGGCACACCGGTGACTGTCCCTTTTCAACCCTTCCAGTCCCACTCATAGGCATGTCCTACCCATGCTAGAGTCATTCAGGGGACCCACCTCTTTCGTGTTATGAGGTGTGTGGGTTGTGGTGCTGGTTATGTACTCACCTGGTTGGGCTAGCCTGGTTGTGCTTGCGGGGTTTGATCTCTGGCTCTTTGGTCCTGCTTATATGGAAGAACATGCGGGATAGTACCAGTGGAGTGCAGTGGTGCCATAGGCACAATTGGGGAACACTATAAACATCAGAGGTCAGCGGTTGTTAAACGTCCTACCTGCGAGCATAAGACATATTGCCGGTACATCTGTGGACATCTTCAAGAGAACACTAGGCTGTTTTCTAATAGAGGTTCTGGACCATCCTGGCTGTGGTGGGAATGTGGGCCTGCGGGCCGCTCCAAGCAACAACCTGGTGGACCAACCTCTCACAAGTCAAGTCAAGCCTAGCCTCGGGCCGGGCTTGGAAAGTAAATGAACTCCCAGAACCCCATCAAGCTGGTATCAAGCAGGTATCTCCGCCGTCGGTTGCCTGGTGTGCTGGTTCCTGGGCCTGCTGGGTTCTGTCGTGTCTCCTTTGGCCCTGTCTGGGGTCGACCTGGAGTCTGCCTGCACCGTTCTCTGCCTTTGCAGAGACATGTTGCTACATACATGCTGCATGTGGTGCATGTTGCTGCTGCACGTGTGCATTGGTAACGTGTTTTGCGGTGGCGTGTCCTTGTTCCTGTGTCAGGTTGTGGTGTGGCACTTTGCTGCTATTTTGTGCCTGGGGTTTGCTGTTATTTTTCGTGGTCTTCGGGTCCCTGGCTTGGCCCTTCCATGTGCGTGGGGTTCTGTCCACGGCTGATTGTCCACCCCTGGTTGTGTTTCCTGGGGTTTGAGCTTTGGCTCTTTCGTCCTGCCTCTCCCCTGTCGCTTCCCTGGCATCTTCTTGCTCGGTTTTGCCTGCACTTGCTGCTGTATGGGGGGGGGGGGTCGGTTTCTGCTGCTTCCCTTCCTTGTGCGTTCCCTTTATTTTCTCCTCTGCCACAGGGGTTTTCTTCGTGCGTTCCTTGGCTTCTTGGGCGTTCCTTCAGCCTGTGTCATATGGTGCACTTATTGTCTTGGTCTGTTTTCATTGCGTGTACCCCTTGGTTTGGGTACTGGTCTAGTGGCAACCCTTACACCTTCGGTTTTCCTGGCTTGCCCTGCCTGTTGGCTTTTCAGGGTCTTGCGATGTCTCGCGTCGGACCCATCGTTTCTGATCTCCTGGCGGGCTTGCTCGCATTGGGGAGCTTTTTGTTCGGCAGACGTTCCATCTCCTTTTTGCCGGCTTGGGCTTCTTTGGTGGTCGCGCCCGAGATCTTCCCGCTGTTCTGCCTTTTCCTGGGCTCGGATGAGCCTTGTTGGGGCTGATTACGTTCTGCCTCGCATGTCTCGCCTCCGGTTGGTGGTCTGGTGGCTTCGTTGTTGATGTCCCACCTGCGTGCTTCTTCTTGGCGGCAGTATGGGATATTTTGGTGGTCCTTCCTTTACCTCCTGTTCCTTCTTAGGTGGTTGCGGTTGTTAGTGTCGGCTTGGTTTTTCTGGTGGGGGTTGGGGGCCATCGTCTTGCCACATACTGTTACCTCGTTTCGTGCGGCGGTGGCGGAGCCACTTCGGCTTACTTTCGGTCTTGGTGTTGCTTCTGCACCGTTTGTAAGCTGTCTCGTGCGTTGTTTCACCTCCGGCCTGTTCGTGCGCCACTTGCACTGTCCTGGTCTCTGGTCAGCATACTCTGTCTTCTCCTCGGTTGGTGGTGCCCCCTTCGGTTCCGGTTTGTTTTTCGTCGGCTCTTTTTCCTGTTGGCATTTGCCTCTGGGGGTCGGGTCGCTGGGCTTCTTGCTCTCCTTCGCAGGGGTTTTCTGCTCCTTCGGTCTTGGTGTTTTAGTTGTTCGGTGGCAGCTGTCTCCATTTTTTCTGGCACGGGATGGGGCTGCTGCGTTCCGGAGGGGTCCTTAGTTTGTTGGTGCTTGGTTGGTCGGGCCGGGGGTGCGCTGTGTTTTTGTGTTCAGTGACAGCCCTCCGCTGTTATTTGCGTGCCGCGGCCTCTATGTCCGGGGTGCGCTTTGAGTTGATCCAGTTCCGTTCTTCCCTATTCGCAGGTCAAGGTGTCCCGGGTTGTCTGCCGTGTTATTGCGGCTAGCCTGACTGTTCTTTCCCCTTGCCCGTGGCGTTCGTGGCTTCGCTGCTCTTGCTGCCGTCTGAGTGGTGTGTCCTTACTGTCATTCGGGCACGGATCTTTTGGTGTTCGTACTGGGGCCTTGCTGCTCGTTGTCTCGTGTTGTTCCCTAGTCCTTTTGGGGCTGTGTCACCTTGGGTTGGTGTTTGCTGCCGGTTGTCTTGCTTCCGTTGAGGGGTGCGTGGTGTTCGCCTCCCGGATCCGTCCCTTTGACCTTCCTCTGTGGGTAGTTAGCTCCAGGGAGCCGAAGGGGCTCCTTCCAGAAAACCAGTGTTGAATGTAATAAAACGCCATTTTCTGGGTGAGACCCGGAAGGCTCCCTGGCAACCTTCTCCCTCCGGTTGGCGGTTTATTGCGAGCTTTGACATCCAGCCTGAGAACTGATGGGTGGATAGCCAGTGTGAGAGGTCTGGGGCTCCCCCTTCCCCCTCCCGGGGAGGGGGGAACTGCGTAGACAGCGGCGCGGTGACGTGTGACGTCATACTAGTTTGCTTGTTTTCTGTTGGGGAATTCTATCCACTAGTTCGGCTTTCGGTAGCAATAATTTCACCAGAATAGGGGTTTGTTTTGGAATGCTTACCTTTCTGGATGCTTGACCCAGTCGATGGCAGACATAGAATGCTTCCAACCACACGGGGGTTTCTATAGGCCATTGGTCTCCTTGCCTCTCTGAGGGGGCCAAGTTCTGGCCGTGGTCCCCGGTAGGCCCTAGAACTCCATACACATGACTGATGCCAAAGTCTGACATTAGCATATCAGCCTGGTAAAGCTCCGGGGAGCCTCCGGGTCTCGCCCAGAAAAAGGTGTTTCATTACATTTGACGCTGGTTGTTTGGTCCCGCCTCGTGGGCCAAATACTTTGAACTCCTCCCTCTTGATTTTATGCCTCCTGACGATTTCTCCCTCCATAGGCACCTTGTTGATTCAGTACATGCCTCTGTTACCTTCAACCCCACCTGTCTTGGTACACGTGTCGTTGCTGCTCCTTCTCAGGATGCAGCCTCCTGCTTGGCCGCCTTATCCTGCCTTGGTGAGACCCCTGTTCGGGTCTCGAAAAACACTCGGTTGAATGCCAGTGTTGGCACTATACTCCTCCCACCCCATGTTGCAACTGGTGTTCGGAATCTATAGGACTGCCACGAAGATATTCGGCATATCCTCGAAGCCCAGGGCCATTCTGTCCTCCAGGGAGACTCGTTTACTCATCCCCCTCGTGGTCGACATCGTCAACCCCGTCGGGTTGTGAAGATTACCTTTGATGGTAGGACCCTTCCATCCTCTGTCATTCTTGCTGGTGCCAGGTGCTCTGTCCAGGAGTACATTCCTTCTCCTCGGCTCTGTAACAAGTGCTGGAGGTTTGGGCATGGTGCCCTTTGCTGCTCTGGCACTGTCTCTGTCCTTTGTGTGGGGGGCGAAGGTCACTCTAATTCGGAGTGCACTTCTCCCCAAGCTCGCTGCCTCAACTGCGGTGAGGTCCATCCTACCTTCTCCCGTGCCTGTATCCATTACAAGCTAGAGGCAGCCGTCCTCAACTTGAAGCACCGGGAGCGTTTATCTTTTCCTGAGGCGAGGCGCCAGGTTTGCCGGCTCTCGCCTTATGCTAACGTCTCTTATGCTCACGTCTCTTATGCTCGCGTGTTGCGCTCTTCCTCTCCTCGTCCTTCCCACCTTCCTCAGACTGACAATCGGTTCCGGGCCTTGGACCCTGATACGCCCACTGCCCTCTCCTCTGTTCCTTTGAGTTCTGTCCCGAAGGGTCCCCCTCCTGGTCCTCTGTCTGGGGTTCCCCTTCTTTCTGCTCGGTCTGTCGTGTCTCCTGTGTCTTCTTCTTCATCTCCCTCCGATCCTCCTTCCCATCCTTCTCCTCCTGTATCGACTCTCCCCGCCGCCTGTCAGTGCAGGCTGATGTTCATTGCTCTCTTAACAGCCGTCGTGTGTGCTCTCGTTCAGCTTCTGTTGAGACACTGGAATCCGTTGCCCAGTAGTTGCTGGGACACCGGTCTCTCTAAGTCAGAAGCGTAAGCCTGGCTCCTCTCCTTCCTCCTCCCCGGCGGGTAAGAAGGCTTCGCTTCCTTCCTCAGCCCCTACTTCTGCCTCTCTTGCTCCTTCCCCTCCCATTTCGGTGGTTGCGCCCCCTGTTCCTGCTATGGAGGTTTCTTTGGCCCCCCCCCCCCTCGCTTCCCTCTTAGTTGCTGCCCTTGCTGAGGTGCGCTCCCATATTTCTACTCCCCCTCTTCCTGCTGTTGTCCTTGACTACTCCTCTCAGTTGCCTCCTCTTCCTCCTCCTCCGGACCCCGCCTGTCCACCTCTGATCTGTTCTCCCGTTTCCTTCCCTCCGTCTTTGCTCAGTTTACCCATGCCTCCTAACCCTGACTTTGATGACCCTGATCCCAACCCTGATATTCTTTAACGTGCTCTGTTGCTCTTTCGCCTTTGTTTCTTCCTTGTTCTCTGTTTTTGTCCTTTCTCTTCTCGTCGATGTCTCTTCTTCAATGGAACGTTTGGGGTTATTACGCCAATTTCCTTGAACTCCAACTTCTGATTTCGCGGTTTTCGCCCCTTTGTGTCTGTCTCCAAGAGCCGATGCTTGGTGTTCGTCCTGGTCGTTTTCGTGGCTATTCCTTTCTCTCCCCCCCCCCCAGCTGTTGCTTGGGCTCCTAACTCTTCTGCTCTCTTGATTTGCTCTGATGTTCCCTTTGTCCCCTTACTTTTTCCTTCGCCTCTCCATTGTTCTGCTGCTCGTATCTTTGTGGGGAAATGGTACACTGTTTGTTCCATTTATCTCCCCCCGAGTGTCCTGCTTTCTTTTCCTGATCTGAAACACTTACTGGACTCCTTGTCGGTGATTGTGCTCCTGCTGGGTGATTTCAATTGTCGTGATGTTCTGACGAACACCCGGGGTCGCCTTCTTGAGCCGTTTATCCTCTCTTCTTCCCTGTCTCTTCTGAATTCTGGTGAGCCCACGCATTTGGACTCGAACCCTTTCCTGTTTTGATCTTTCTCTTTGCTCATCTTCTCTTTATTTAGATTTCATGTGGCAGGTTCTTGATGACCTCCATGGCAGTGACCATTTCCCCATCTTTGTTACCTTTTTCTCTTTTCGCCCGCCCTCTCCTTCCCTAGGTGGTAGTTTGCGAAAACGGACTGGAACCTCTTTTCCCTCAGTGCTACTCTCTCTGACCTCTCCCTTCTGCCTCTCCCTCACTCTCTCCTCCTTTTTTATGACACTGTCTTCGACGCTGCCCTCCGCACTATTCCTCGCTCTTCCTCTTGGGGTCCACGGAAGTGTGTTCCCTGGTGGAATGCAGACTGTGCTCGGGCTGTCCGCTGTAAGTGTGCAGCCTGGAAGAGACACCGCCATCGGCAGACGGCCGATTCTATTCTTTTCTTTCGGAAGGCGAGTGCGGTGGCCTGTAGGGCCATTCGTATGGCTAAACGTGAATGTTGGGCATCTTATGTCTCTACCATTACATCCAAAAATCCTCTGCCACAGATCTGGAAGCGTATCCGCAAGATAGTGGGTAAGTTCGTTCCCGATGTTTCACCGGTCCTTCACCTCCGTGGTACTCTTGTGGCGGACCCGTTGCAGGTCGCTACCGAACTGGGCTCCCACTTTTCTTCTGTTAGCTTTGGTCTTCCTTCCCCAATCTTTCCTTCTTCGTAAACCTGTCCTTGAGTCTTGTCCTTTAGATTTCTGCACTCGTCTTCCCTATAACGATCCCTTCTCTCTCTCTGAACTTCGTTCTACCCTGGTCCTCTGCAGTTCTACAGCAGCGGGCTCCGATGGTATTCATTATGAGATGCTTCGCCATCTCCCTCCATGCACGTCTCAGTATTTACTGAGTCTGTATAATCGGATCTGGGAGTCAACGTCAGTCCCTGAGGACTGGCTCAATGCCGTTGTTCTCCCTGTTCGCAAACCAGGGTCTCTGGTTTGCGAACAGGGAGGACTTTCCCCTAAGGACTTTCGCCCTATTGCCCTCACAAGTTGTGTCTGCAAACTCTTTGAACGTAAGGTTAACGTTCGTCTGATGTGGTTCCTGGAACACCATCACCTCCTCTCCCCTTCTCAATTTGGTTTCCGCAAGTGCCGCAGCACGACAGATGTCCTGGTGAACTTGGAGGTCTATATTCGTACTGCTTTTGCTGCGAAGACCTCCGTTGTTGCCGTCCTTTTTGACCTAGAAAAGGCTTACGACCCCACTTGGCATTATCATATTCTATCCCACCTTCATTCTTTTGGCCTTCGTGGTCATCTCCCTCTCTTTCTTCGCAGCTTCCTCTCTCATCGTTCCTTTCGGGTGCGGCTTGGTACCACTCTCTCTGCCTCTTTTCAGCAATACGAAGGTGTGCCCCAGGGTAGTGTTCTGAGCACTACTCTTTTTCTGGTTGCCCTCAATGGTCTTTCCTCTCTTCCTTCAGGCGTCTTCTCCGCTCTCTATGTCGATGATCTTACCCTTTGCTGTAAGGGTAAGAAGCCACCTTACTTGAACTTGAAGTTCTCTACTACTAAGACTTGTGCCATGACTTTTACTCAGAAACGGGTTGTTCTTCGTCACTCTTTGTCACTTTATGGTCATCCCCTTGAGTACAAAGATTCCGCGAAGCTTTTGGGGTTATTCCTTGACACTCGTTTGTCTTGGTCTCCCCCATATCTCTTACCTCCATGTTGAGTACTCTAAGGCCCTTACCCTCTTTTGGGTATTGTCCCATACTTCTTGGGGAGCGGATAGGCGCACTCTCCTCGCTTTACATTCCTCTCGTCCTGTCTAAGCTCAATTATGGTTGCCCAGCTTACTCGTCTGCCTCTCCTACTCTTCGCTGTCTTGATGCTTTCCACCATACTGGGTTGCGCCTCAGTTCTGGTGCCTTTTGTTCGACTCCCGTCCTTAGTTTGTATGTTGACACTGGCTTCCTGTCTCTCCAGGACCGCCATGATCGCTACTGTCTTTGCTATCTTGCGCGGTCCTTACAACATCCTTCCTCTCGCCTCTGTCGTGCTTTAACTTTTACCCCTCCTGCAGTTCCTGTTCCTCTTCACCACCTCCCTCTTTCTGTCCGGTTATCTCGCTTACAGGATTCTCTTTCTGTTTGTATTTCTAATGTTTCTCCTCCTGTTGTTCCTTCTTTGCCCCCGTGGAGAATCCTCCTTCCGCAGTTTTGTACTTCCTTGACCTGCATCACTAAAGCTTTTACCCCTCCTACAGTTCTAAAACGCCTTTTCCTTGAACACTTTTCTTCTCACTCCCGCTCCGTTTCTGTCTTCACCGATGGGTCTAAGTCTGCGGAAGGTGTTGGCTACTCTGTTGTTTTTCCTGATCGCACTTATATGTGTCGCTTACCTCCGGAGACTAGCATCTTTACAGCGGAGCTTTATGCTATTCTCTATGCTCTTCATCTCTTGCTTTCTCGTTGTCAGTCTTCCTTTGTAGTTGTTGTTGATTCTCGTAGTGCCCTCATGGCTCTCGGGTCCTTTAATCTGGTTCATCCAGTAGTTGCCGAGATCCAGCATTGGCTGTTTCTTGTTCACAGTAAATTTAAGTTGGATGAGTTTTGTTGGGTTCCCAGCCATATTGGTGTGTCTTTAAATGAGCGTGCAGATGCTGCCGCCAAGGAAGCTGTCCGCTCTTGTCCCATCTCTCGTATTCCATATTCTGACTTTTACCCGGTTATCCATTCCTCCATCCTTACCCGTTGGCAGGCTTCTTGGTCATCTGTTACTGGTAACAAACTACGTACTCTTAAATGTTGTGTTTCCTCGTGGCCGTCCTCCTACCACCATAACCGGCGATGGGGAACGGCTCTGGCGAGGTTGCGTATTGGCCATACTCGCCAATTCAAGTGACCATCCATCAAGTGACCATGGGTTAAACCCATGGTCACTTGATGGAGCGCCGCCCTGCTCCTTACTGTCCTAGTTGCATTGTCCCTCTCACGGTCGTGCATGTCCTTCTTGAATGTCTTGACTTCCAGGACGAGCGTGTGTCTTGCTTTCAGACCGCCCCTCGCGGTCACCTGTCTCTCAATAGAATTCTTGGTGACTTGGATACTTTTGATATCGTTCACCTTATGCGTTTTTGTTCTCGTATTGGCGTCCTTGGTGATATTTAGCGCCCTCTGATTGTTTTGCGCATTTGATGGTGCTACATAGCCTTCCCGGTTTGGTGCCTTCTTTTGATAATTACTTACTTACTTCACTAAGTCAGATGAAACTATGTAAAGAGTGTCATATGGAAGTGATCAAACAAATATTTGACGAGCATAATCAAACATGTGCCCAGTTTGAAAAATATATACAGACATCTACAGATAGCTTGAAAGCCAAGTGTGGAATTTGGTGAGAGGTTGTATGGTGAGATGATTATCAAAAGACAGCACGAAGCCCTGAATGGTATTCCAGTATAGCACTACTATATGTCAAGATAATCAAAAGTTTCCACACATCATTCAGGATGCCAATACAAGAGCAGAAAGACATAATACAAGTGACGTTAAAGGAATCCAATTCACCAAGGATTTTGTTGAATTATATACGATTTGATAGTTAAGTAGGAATGCAACATTTCTGATCCTGAAAAAATCAGATTGTACAATGTTATTAGAAAAAGCAAATCTGACAGTAGGGGTGCAGTTTTTTTTGTTCCATTTGGAGAACACGAGTTAATTGTGTGGCAAATATGTAACTTAGCCAGAGACAGGCAGGTGGAAAACGAAGGCAACGGGTCACATTAGATAGTGGGTAATTTATTTATAATAGTTAACCCCTGGGCTGCACAGCTATAAATAGCTGAACAGAGCAAGGCAGTAAAAAATTAAAATTTTCAATTCTAAT
Source organism: Procambarus clarkii (assembly GCF_040958095.1). Lineage (NCBI taxonomy): Eukaryota > Metazoa > Arthropoda > Malacostraca > Decapoda > Cambaridae > Procambarus > Procambarus clarkii. Next base: position 5,692,915 of record NC_091172.1, read on the forward strand.
ACCCCTCCGTGGTGCCTCCTTGCCGTGGTGAGGGGCTCGCGTACACCTCCCTGGGACCGATGTGGGTTGCCTGTGCCCCCTCTCCTGCCCCCTCTTTGGGTGGTGTACGTGCTGAAGGGCACCATGTAGGGGCCTTGTGAGCCATCGGACCACCCGCTGGAGGGGTCGCCTGTGAGGGGCCGCCCTGAGTGGATGGTTGGGTGTCCAGGCTAGGGCAATAGGGGGACTGGGGTCTTGGCACCAGTGTGGGAGAATGAACGAAGTAGTAGGACTCCCCTGTTGAAAAGGGGGAGCACCGCTGGGGACGACACACCCTTCCTGCACTGGCCCGCGCTCGGCCTCCCTGGCTGCCCTGGTAGGTGGTATCCCTTGGTTCCAGGTCCCATCTCTTTTGTTTGGTTTGCTGTATGGATAACGACTTGCCTTCTATTACCCAGGCTCATGGGGTGGGTGACCAGGCCCCTGAGTCGGACCGTCCTGGAAGACCGGGATCTGTAGTCCCCGCTACGGGACCCGGTTTAGGCCCAGACCGGACTCTTCCTCCCTGCTCCCCTCCCTCCTCTGTGGTTGGGTCGAGCCCCAAGCCTGCTGTGGTGACTGTCTCGTCCCCTTGCACGGCTCCATCCTTTGTGACTACTGCACCTTTCGACCCGTCTCTCTCTAAGGGTTTTCATCGCCGTCCCCGCCATGGCCGCTCTCGTATGCTCCCTTCCCATCCTACTTCGTTCCATGCTTTGTTTGGTCCTGATACGTGGACTAAATACTTTGACCTCCTACCTTTGGATTCAACTCCTGATGATTTTTCCCTTCATAGGCATCTTATCGATTCCGTGGATGCCTCTTATCACCTTCAACCCTACTCGTCTTGGTACCCGTGTCGTTGCTGCTGCTCCTCAGGATGCAGCCACCCGCTTGGCCGCTTTATCCTGCCTTGGCGAGACCCCTGTTCGGGTCTCAAAGAACGCCCGATTGAATGCCAGTGTTGGCAGTGTTCTCCTCCCGCACCATGTTGCGACCGGTGTTAGGGATCTCAAGGACTGCCACGAGGATATCAAGCATATCCTCGAGGCTCAGGGTCATTCTGTACTCCAGGTGGATACATTTACTCGTCCCCCTCGTGGTCATCGCCGTCTGCCCCTTAGGGTTGTGAAGGTTACCTTTGATGGTAGGTCCCTTCCGCCCTCTGTCATTCTTGCTGGTGTCAGATGCTCCGTTCAGGAATATATTCCCTCTCTGAGGCTCTGCGGTAAGTGCTGGAGGTTTGGGCATGGTACCCTCAAATGCTTTAGTCCTGTCTCTCTCTGTCCCCTGTTTGGAAGCGAGGGTCACTCTAAGTTAGAGTGCACTTCTTCCCAGGCCCGCTGCCTCAATTGCGGTGAGGCCCACCCTACTTTCTCCCGTGCATGTATTCGCTACAAACTTGAGGCGGCTGTCCTCAGCTTGAAGCACCGAGACCGTTTGTCTTTTTGCTGAGGCTCGGCACCAAGTTCATCGTCTCCCCTCTTTCGCCGGTGTCTCCTATGCTCGCGTGGTGCGCTCTTCCTCTCCTCGTCCTTCCCGCCTTCCTCAGTCTCACAACCGTTTCCGAGCCTTAGACCCGGACACACCCACCACCACCTCCCCTGTTTCCCTCCGTTCTGTTCCGAAGGGTCCCCCTCCTGGTTCTCTGTCTAGGGCTCCCCTTCTTTCTACCCAGTCTGTCACGTCTCCTGTGTCTTCTATTTCCTCTCCTTCTAGTCCTCCTTCCCGTCCTTCTCCTCCGTCTCCTGGCTCTCCACGCCGCCTGACTGTGCGGGCCGACGTCCATCGCTCTCCTGATGGTTGTGTTGCTCGCTCTCGATCTTCTTCTCCTATCGAGACACTGGAGTCTGTTGCCCAGTACGTTGCTGCTGGGACGCCTGTATCTTTGAGTCAGAAGCGGAAACCTGGCTCCTCTACTTCCTCCTCCCCTGTCGGTAAGAAAGCTTCGCTTTCTTCTTCACCCCCTCTCTCTGATTCTATCATTCCTTCCCCTCCCACTTCGGTGGTGGTGCCCCCTGTTCCTACTGTGGGGGTTTCTTTAGCCCCTGGTTCCATCTCGGTTACTGCCCTTGCTGAGGTGCGCTCCCCTCTTTCTGCCCCCCCTCCTCCCCTTCCTTCTCCTCCAGACCCTGCTCGTCCATCTTTGATCCGTCCTCCTGCTTCTTGCCCTCCTTCTTTACTCAGTTTACCCATGCCCCCTAACCCTGACTTCGCTGACCCTGATCCTGACTCTGTGCTTTTTTAGCGTGCTGTGTTCCTTCTTCACCTTTGTTTCTTCTTTGCTCTCTGTTGCTCTCCTCTCTCTCTTTGCTGATGTCTTTTCTCCAGTGGAACATCCGTGGATTTTACGCCAATTTCCTTGACCTCCAACTTCTCATTTCACAGTTTTCGCCCCTTTGTGTCTGTCTCCAGGAGCCGATGCTTGGTTCTCGTCCTGGTAGCTTCCGTGGCTATTCTTTTCTCTCCCCTTCCCCAGCTGTCGCTAGGGTCCATAATTCTTCTGCTCTCTTGATTCGTTCCGATGTTCCCTTTGTCCCCTTACTTTTTTCCTCGCCTCTCCACTGTTCTGCCGCCCGTATCTTTGTGCGTAGATGGTACACGGTTTGTTTTCTTTATCTACCTCCCACTGTCCCACTTTCTCTTCCCGATCTTAAACACCTCCTAGACTCTTTGCCGGAGCCTGTGCTCCTGCTGGGTGATTTCAATTGTCGTCATGCCCTTTGGGGTGATGTGCTGACAAACACCCGGGGTCGCCTCCTTGAACCTTTCATCCTCTCTTCTTCCCTGTCCCTAATTAATTCTGATGAGCCCACTCATTTGGACTTTCGGACTCGCTCCCTTTCTTGTCTCGATCTTTCTCTGTGATCTTTCTCGTCATCCCTTTCCTTAGATTTCGGGTGGCGAGTCCTTGATGACCTCCATGGCAGTGACCATTTTCCTATCCTTGTCACTTTTTTCTCCTTCCGCCCTCCTCTCTCCTTCCCTAGGTGGCAGTTTGCCGAGGCTGACTGGCGCCTCTTTACTCTCCGTGCTACTATTTCCGACCTCTCCGTTTTACCTCTCCCTCGCGCCCTCCTTCTTTTTCATGACAGTGTCTTTGACGCTGCCCTCCACTCTATTCCTCGCTCTTCCTCTCGGGGAACGCGGAAGTGCGTTCCCTGGTGGAGTATGGACTGTGCTCGGGCTGTCCGCTGTAAGCGTGCAGCCTGGAAGAGACATCGCCGCCGGCAGACGGTTGAGTCTTTTCTTTTGTTTTGGAAGGCGAGTGTGGTGGCCCGTAGGACCATCCGTGCGGCTAAACGTGCTTGCTGGGAGTCTTATGTCTCCACCGTTACGTCCGAAACTTCTCTTCCACTGGTCTGGAAGCGTATCCGCAAGATTGCGGGTAAGTTCGTTCCCGATGTCTCACCGGTCCTTCGCCTTCATGGTACTCTTGTGGTGGACCCGTTGCAGGTTGCGACCGAACTGGGTTCCCATTTCTCCTCTGTTAGTTCTGGTTCTCATCTTCCCCAATCCTTCCTTCTTTGTAGGCCTCTCCTTGAATCTTGTCCTTTAAATTTCTGTACTTATCTTCACCTTCCCTGTTATGATCCCTTCTCTCTCTCTGAACTTCAATCTGCCCTAGCCCTTTGTGGTTCTTCGGCAGCGGGCTCCGATGGCGTTCATTATGAAATGCTTCGCCATCTCCCTCCGTGCATGTCTCAGTATTTACTGAGTCTGTACAATCGGGTCTGGAAGTCGTCGTCAGTCTCTGAAGACTGGCTCGATGCTGTTGTCCTCCCTGTTCAGAAACCAGGGTCTCTCGGGTCATTCCCCAAGGACTTCCGCCCTATTGCTCTCTCGAGTTGTGTCTGCAAGCTCTTTGAACGCATGGTCAACGTTCGTTTGATGTGGTTCTTAGAGTACTATCGCCACCTCTCCCCTTCTCAATTTGGTTTTCGCAAGTGCCGCAGCACAACAGATGTCCTGGTGAACTTGGAGGTCTATATCCGTACTGCTTTTGCTGCGAAGACCTCCGTTGTTGCCGTCCTTTTTGACCTGGAAAAGGCTTACGACACTACCTGGCGGTATCATATTCTGTCTCAACTTCATTCTTTTGGCCTTCGTGGGAACCTCCCTCTCTTCCTCCAGAGCTTCCTCTCTCGTTGTTCCTTTCGTGTGCGGCTTGGTACTGCTCTCTCTGCCCCTTTTCAGCAGTATGAGGGTGTACCCCAGGGTAGTGTTCTGAGCACTACTCTTTTTCTAGTTGCCCTCAATGGTCTTCTTTCCTCTCTTCCTTCTGGTGTCTTCTCCGCTCTCTATGTCGATGATCTTACCCTTTGTTGTCAGGGTGATGATTCGCCTCTCCTTCAACGCCGGCTTCAACTTGCAATTGATGCCGTGTCGTCTTGGGCCACAGGTCATGGCTTCAAGTTCTCTACTTCTAAGACTTGTGCCATGACTTTTACGCGGAAACGGGTTGTTCTTCGTCCCTCTTTGTCACTTTATGGTCATCCCCTTGAATACAAAGATTCCGCGAAGCTTTTGGGGTTATTCCTTGACACTCGTTTGTCTTGGTCTCCCCATATCTCTTACCTCCGTGTTGAGTGCTCTAAGGCCCTTACCCTCCTTCGGGTCTTGTCCCATACTTCTTGGGGGGCAGATAGGCGCACTCTCCTTGCTTTACATTCCTCTCTCGTCCTGTCTAAGCTCGATTATGGTTGCCCTGCTTACTCGTCTGCTTCTCCTTCTACTCTTCGCCATCTTGATGCTTTGCACCATACTGGGTTGCGCCTCAGTTCTGGTGCCTTTCGTTCGACTCCCATCCTTAGCTTATATGTTGACACTGGCTTCCTGTCTCTCCAGGACCGCCGTGATCGCTACTGTCTTCGCTATCTTGCGCAGTCCTTGCAACATCCTTCCTCTCGCCTCTGTCGTGCTTTAACTCTTACCCCTCCTGCGGTTCCTGTTCCTCTTCACCACCTCCCTCTTTCTGTCCGGTTATCTCGCCTACAGGATTCTCTCTCCGTTCGTATTTCTGATGTTTCTCCTTGTGTTGTTCCTTCTTTGCCCCCGTGGAGGGTCCCTCTTCCGCGGTTTTGTACTTCCTTGACCCGTGTCACTAAAGCTTTTACCCCTCCTACGGTTCTAAAACGCCTTTTCCTCGAGCACTTTTCTTCTCACTCCCGCTCCGTTTCTGTCTTCACCGATGGGTCTAAGTCAGCGGACGGTGTTGGCTACTCTGTTGTTTTTCCTGATCGCACTTATATGTGTCACTTGCCTCCGGAGACTAGCATCTTTACAGCGGAACTTTATGCTATTCTCTATGCTCTTCGTCTCCTGCTTTCTCGTTGTCAGTCTTCCTTTGTGGTTGTTGTTGTTAACTCTCGTAGTGCCCTCATGGCTCTCGGGTCCTTTAATCCGGTTCATCCAGTAGTTGTCGAGATCCAGCATTGGCTGTTTCTCGTTCACAGTAAATTTAAGTCGGTTGAGTTTTGTTGGGTTCCCAGCCATATTGGTGTGTCTTTAAATGAGCGTGCGGATGCTGCCGCTAAGGAAGCTGTCCGCTCTTGTCCCATCTCTCGTAAAGGCATTCTGTATTCCGACTTTTACCCGGTTATCCATTCCTCAGTCCTTACCCGTTGGCAGGCTTCTTGGTTGTCTGTTACTGGTAACAAGCTACGTACTCTTAAATGTTGTGTTTCCTCGTGGCCGTCCTCCTTCCACCGTAACCGGCGGTGGGAAACAGCTCTGGCGAGGTTGCGTATTGGCCATACTCGCTTAACCCATGGTCACTTGATGGAGCGCCGCCCTGCTCCTTATTGTCCTAGTTGCATTGTCCCTCTTACGGTCGTGCATGTCCTTCTTGAATGTCCTGACTTCCAGGACGAGCGTGTGTCTTGCTTTCCGACCGCCCCTCGCGGTCACCTGTCCCTCGATAGAATTCTTGGTGACTCGGATACTTTTGATATCGTTCGCCTTATGCGTTTTTGTTCTCGTATTGGCATCCTTGGTGATATTTAGCGCCCTCTGATTATTTTGCGTATTTGATGGTGCTACATAGCCTTCCCGGTTTGGTGCCTTCTTTTGATAATTACTTACTTACTTGACTGCCTTTGGTTATGACTGTGACTGGTTTTGACCGACATGTTGTGACTGACTGGTTCTGACTGGCTGCCACATAATAGAGGCAGTGAAAAGTGTGAAAGGAAAATCTGGAAGTGATCCATGTTGTTGTTGTTTAAGATTCGTTACTCAGAACAATAACTTCCAGTAGCACGGGCTATGGTGAGCCCGTAAGTGGAGGCTCTTTGAAGCCAATTTCTGTATCAGTGGCTGATACTAGAGATCTGGCGATGAATGGGGGTCTTCATGATGGTTTTCAGCCTGGGGGGCTGGCTATACCAGTTATGGAGCTGGAGGGATTAGTGTGGACCTCTAGGTTTTCCGTTTTTTCTTTGCCTGCGACTTTGGCTGAGCAGTGCTGTCGTTGGAGTTTTGTGACATGGCCTCCATGAGGAAGTCTTGAACCGTGTAGGTGTTGTAGTTGTGATGCGGCGGTGGAGCTCCTACTATGATTTCCTCGTCTGACGAGTCTGTAACCTCCGTAGTGGGCGTTTTTGTCTTTCGCCTCGCAACCTTAGGTGTCGTTGATTGGGGGTTGTAGCTACTTCAGGAGCGCTAGTGGTGCCGTTATCGTTTGTAGACAGCACGTCTGCTAGCGCGGCTGCTGAGATAGTGATGGTAGGAGTGTTGGGAGCTGGAGAAGGAATTACCTCTGTGTCGCCCGGGTCATGCGACCCAGAATGGTTCGGTTCTGGAGTCGGTGTTAAAGTTATGACCGCATGGTCGTCTCCTGGTAGTCGTCTACCTGGTGGTAGTCTCCGGAGTGGTAGAGGAGGCAGTGAGATTTATGCTAGTGGCTATGATGGGGGCCAGGCCATTGTCTATGTATAATGCGTTTAGTTCACTGACAAAGCGCTGATTGTCTGGTCCTGCAAGCCTTTCCGCTAGTCTAATAAGACCAGGGATATATGCCAGCACGTGATGCAGGGGGCTGTGAAAGAGTCTTTGGGACCTTGGGTCCCCAATGAGAAGGCTGTGTCGCCTGCTGGGAGGAGCCACATGTTGGTAAGACTGGAAAGTCTTCTGGTCGATTAGTGAGAGCTAATTCTTCGGCTGCGACGCATGTCCTCTCCGGAGACTGGAGGGTTACACCCTCCGAGGTGGAGCCAAATCGCCTCTTTGAGTTCTGGGGGAACCTCTTTTCCAGGCCCTCGCCGCCGGACAACCGGCCTATTGAGTGCGGCTCTGGTCCTGCCGTTCAACATTTATTAGACCCCATATCACCTAGGGAGGTCCAGACCGCTCTACGGACAAGTAAGGTCTCTGCACCCGGTCCTGACGGGATAACTACGCGTCTCCTCGGGTCCATACCACTCAGGGTGCTCACTAAACTGTTCAATCTGTGGCTAGCTAGCCGTTCCCTGCCACGTCCTTTCCGTGCGTGCAAAACGGTGCCGATACCCAAGATTCCTAGGCCAGAAACCCCCTCACACTATCGCCCCATTACCATGTCTTCTACGATAGTGCGGCTGTTCCATAAGATCGTGAACAGCCGAGTTTCTCAAGCAATCAGGATCGACGGGAGGCAGAAGGCGTTCATCCCTGTCGATGGATGCGCTGAAAACCTGGCGATCCTAGATGCTCTTCTTGCCGAGTCCCGCGCGCTAAAACATCCGGCGCATCTTGCGTTCCTTGACATGGAGAAAGCTTTTGATAGCGTTTCCCATGCGGCCATAGATCGTGCCATGGAGTGCAAGGAAGTCCCTAAGCCTCTTAGGGACTATATTATGTCGGGCTATGATGGCGCCTCGACTGTCATTTCCAGCCAGAAGGAGAAATCGAGGGTAATCCCTGTGACTATTAAACAGGGAGATCCCTTGTCCCCGTTTCTTTTTCAACTTGGTGATTGATGAGGCAATCACCAGTGCTAAGAAGTTGGGGTTGGGGATTCGTCTGGGGGAGGAAAGGGTGTCAGTACTAGTATTTGCTGACGATTTGGTCGTGGCAGCGGAGACGCTGGCCGGCCTTGAGGCGTTGATTGACGTTATATGTGATACCTTGAGCGGCGCTGGCCTGAGGGTCAACGCGGGAAAGTGACATTCACTGAGTTTACAGATCGATGGGAAGCGCAAGAAGTGGTATCTCGCGTCGCAAACGAGATTCCACGTCGGAGGCGCAGCCATGGATTCTATTGGCATCAGTGATGAGTATAAGTACCTTGGTATTCTCGTTGGTGCCGGTGGCAGGGGCCTCTCCTATGGCTCTATGTTTGAGGAGGGGATAGTTAACATCACGCAGGTCCCCCTCAAACCCCAGCAGAGGTTATACGTGCTGAAGCACCACCTTATTCCTAAAATGAACCATCGTCTAATTCTGGGTATGGTGTTTAAGACTCAGCTAGCGAGAATTGACCGGAGGATGAGGCAGGCTATTCGTAGCTGGCTCCATCTTCCGCACAACACCCCGAATGCGTTCTTCTACACCGACTGGAAGGACGGTGGTCTTGGGATGCCTGAGTTTGTCTTGTCAATCCGGCTGCATAAGAACAGGCGTTTCAGTAATCTGTTGGAGTCGGCTGACCCAACGGTTCGGGCAGCGGCCCTTCTACCAGCTATCCAGGATAAGATGCTTCGGTGGATTGGCCTGGCCTCGATTGGGGGTGAGCCAGTAACCAACAGAGCCGAGTGCTCTCGGACATGGCGAGAGCAGCTCTTCCACACGGCCAATGGTGCTACTGAGGTCCTCATGCGAGGTTCCCTCGTGCCTGAGGTGGATCTCGTCCGGCACCCGCCTTTTGAGCGGTGGGGAGTTCGCTCATGCTGTCCAAGTGAGAGCTAACGCTTTGGCCACGCCGTCAAGGGCCACTAGGGGTCTCCCAGGTGCCAGCGGCATGTGTGATACATGCAGGAAACCTGGCACCCTTGGGCATATCTCACAAGCATGCCCAAGGACACATGGAGCACGGGTGGTACGTCATGACGATATCACCCGGTTCGTAGCTGGTCGTCTGAGACAGCGAGGGTATGAGGTGGTGAGGGAGGTGCGGATACCCGATGGTGGGACCTTTTGCAAGCCAGACATCATTGCTTGGAAAAGTAACTAGGCCATAATCTTAGACACCCAGGTCTCGGCTGACGGCTTTCCACTCTCCTGGCCACACCAGAGCAAATGTGACCGGTATGGCACCCCCGAGATCCTTCAATGGGTCAGGGATTACACCGGTGCTAATGCAGTCTCTGCCTCTTCAATTACTTTGAATTGGAGAGGTGGGTTCAGCATTGAGAGTGCCCGTGTTCTTAAGAGGTTGGGCTTGACCAACGGAGACTTGGAGATCTGCTCCGTACAAGCCCTAACCTGAACCTACTCGATCTATCGTATGTGGTCCAAGAGCACGGGAAGGGGTTGATAATGATCACCCCTGGACATGGGCATGGGTGGACTTCCCTTGTGCCCCGACACCCAGAAGTACTAGGGTCAGTGGACTCCGGCTAAGTTTACCGGACGTCATCTTGGGGTACCACTTCCCCAGTGGCTTCACTTTGGAGATGGTGAGTGGATTGACCAAACCCGTGAGAGGATAAGCTACGGCTGGAGGAACACATGCGTGCATGTTCGCTGTCCTCTCCGAGGACTTGACTTGTTTCAAGCATGTCCTTGGCATGTCCTTCCCGTGACATATTTTTTTCATGCACGTATGCCATTAAAGTTGATAGTCTCCTCTGGAGACGAATTCATTCATTTAGTGACATGCCATTTTATTTTGTTTGTATTAGATTTAAATACCATCCTTTTTTATGTATCTCCAGGTGCATTTATTTTTCTTTTTGTTTTTGCGCACAGTAGGCCACAACACGAGTTTTAGTTTCATTTAGTTGTAATGTGTTTTTAGGGTTATTGCTGCAGGGCCTCGTGGCCCATGCCTTGTGGCTGGGTCGTGGGGCTCTATAGCTAGATCAAAACCCTTCCCCCCCCCCCCCCAAAATAGCAAGGAGAGAAAAGGGGACAAAAAAAATGGTGGGTTGAACGCTTGGGATCTGGTCAAGGAGGTAAGTAAGTAATTATCAAAAGAAGGCACCAAACTGGGAAGGCTATGTAGCACCATCAAATGTGCGGAATAATCAGAGGGCGCTAAATATCACCAAGGATGCCAATACGAGAACAAAAATGCATAAGGTGAACAATATCAAAAGTATCCGAGTCACCAAGAATTCCATTGAGGGACAGGCGACCGCGAGGGGCGGTCGGAAAGCAAGACACACGCTCGTCCTGGAAGTCAGGACATTCAAGAAGGACATGCACGACCGTAAGAGGGACAATGCAATTAGGACAATAAAGAGCAGGGCTGCGCTCCATCAAGTGACCATGGGTTAAGCGAGTATGGCCAATACGCAACCTCGCCAGAGCTGTTTCCCATCGCCGGTTACGGTGGCAGGAGGACGGCCATGAGGAAACACAACATTTAGGAGTATGAAGTTTGTTACCAGTAACAGACGACCAAAAAGCCTGCCAATGGGTAAGAATGGAGGAATGGATAAACGGGTAAAAGTCGGAATATGGAATACCTTTACGAGAGATGGGACAAGAGCGGACAGCTTCCTTGGCGGCAGCATCCGCACGCTCATTTAAAGACACACCAATATTGCTGGGAACCCAACAAAACTCAACCGACTTAAATTTACTGTGGACAAGAAACAGCCAATGCTGGATCTCGACAACTACTGGATGAACCTTCATGACGATATCACCCGGTTCCGAGAGCCGAGACCCGACCCGAGAGCCATGAGGGCACTACGCGATTCAACAACAACTAGAAAGGAAGACTGACAACGAGAAAGCAGGAGACGAAGAGCATAGAGAATAGCATAAAGCTCTGCTGTAAAGATGCTAGTCTCCGGAGGTAAGCGACACATATAAGTGCGATTAGGAAAAACAACAGAGTAGCCAACACCGTCCGCAGACTTAGACCCATCGGTGAAGACAGAAACGGAGCGGGAGTGAGAAGAAAAGTGCTCAAGGAAAAGGCGTTTTAGAACCGTAGGAGGGGTAAAAGCTTTAGTGATGTGGGTCAAGGATGTACAAAACTGCGGAAGGGGGACTCTCCACAGGGCAAAGAAGGAACAACACGAGGAGGAACATTAGAAACACGAACGGAAAGAGAATCCTGTATGCGAGATAACCGGACAGAAAGAGGGATGTGGTGAAGAGGAACAGGAACCGCAGGAGGGGTAAAAGTTAAAGCATGACAGAGGCGAGAGGAAGGATGTTGTAAGGACCGCGCAAGATAGCGAAGACAGTAGCGATCACAGCAGTCTTGGAGACACAGGAAGCCAGTGTCAACATACAAGCTAAGGATGGGAGTCGAACGAAAGACACCAGAACTGAGGCGCAACCCAGTATGGTGCAAAGCATCAAGACGGCGAAGAGTAGAAGGAGAAGCAGATGAGTAAGCAGCGCAACCATAATCGAGCTTAGACAGGACAAGAGAGGAATGTAAAGCAAGGAGAGTGCACCTATCCACTCCCCAAGAAGTATGGGACAATACCCGAAGGAGGGCAAGGGCCTTAGAGCACTCAAAACGGAGGTAAGAGATATGGAGAGACCAAGACAAACGAGTGTCAAGGAATAACCCCAAAAGCTTTGCGGAATCTTTGTACTCAAGGGGATGATCATAAAGTGACAAAGAGGGACGAAGAACGACCCGTTTCTTAGTAAAAGACATGGCACAAGTCTTAGAAGTAGAGAACTGAAGCCATGATCGGTGGCCCAAGACGACACGGCATCAATCGCAAGTTGAAGCCGGCGCTGAAGGAGAGGCGAATCATCACCCTGACAGCAAAGAGTAAGATCATCGACATAAAGAGCGGAGAAGACACCTAAAGGAAGAGAGGAAAGAAGACCATTGAGGGCAACCAGAAAAAAAAAAAGAGTAGTGCTCAGAACACTACCCTGGGGCACACCTTCGTATTGCTGAAAAGAGGCAGAGAGAGCGGTACCAAGGCGCACCCGAAAGGAACAACGAGAGAGGTAGCTGCGGAGAAAGAGAGGGAGATGACCACGAAGGCCAAAAGAATGAAGCTGGGACAGAATATGATATAAATAAATATGATATCGCCAAGTGGTGCCGTAAGCCTTTTCCAGGTCAAAAAGGACGGCAACAACGGAGGTCCTCGCAGCAAAAGCAGTACGAATATAGACCTCCAAGTTCACCAGGACATCTGTCGTGCTGCGGCACTTGTGGAAACAAAATTGAGACGGGGAGAGGTGGTGATGGTGTTCTAGGAACCACATCAGACGAACGTTAACCATACGTTCAAAGAGTTTGCAGACACAACTTGTGAGGGCAATAGGGCAAAAGTCCTTAGGGGAAGTTCCCAGAGACCCTGGTTTGCGAACAGGGAGGACAACCTCCCTGGTGGGTATGGTGAACAGGTCTTCATCTGGACACACTGAAGGTGTCTCTATCATTATACACAGCACAAATTAGTAGCTGGTAATCCAAAAACAATTTCACACTACTGTACAGTGTTACCTCAGTTTACGAATTTAATCCGTTCCCAGAGATGGTTCATAACCCGAAAATTCGTAAACCGAAACATATTTTCCCATAAGAAATAATGTAAATTGAATTAATCCTTTCCACACTCCAAAAAATATTAACTTCAAAGTAAATGTTATACCTAATTCCCCCAAATCTTTAGTACTAAAGTATGTATAAGTTATTGCTTACCTTTATTGATGACTTGTTGGTGTATGGCAGACGGTGAAGAAGGGGTAGTAGGAAAGGTGTTAGTGTTTGGAAGGAGAGTACCTTCCAGTATAACATCAGGCAGTGATGACTTCTCTGGGATACTCTTTTTCCTACGTTTTGCAGTACTACTAGGACCTGGTTGTGACTCGCTGTTTGCTTGTCTTACCAAGAATCTGTCTAAAGATACTTGTTTTCCCTACATTTTAACACTTGTCTATAGTGAGAGATCACATTTTCATTTAAAAGGTCAATGCAACGGCCTGCTACAGCTCTATCTGGGCGAGTTTTTTCAACAAGACTATGCAGTTCTTCCCATACATCACACATTTTCTTAATGAGGAATGGACATCCTCTACTCAAAACTATTTTCTTAGGTTGAACCTTACCACTGACTCTTTTAGGACCCCATGGCAAGATATATACAGTGGGGCCTCGATTTACGTTGGAAATCCGTTCCCAGAGACGTATCGCAAGTCAAATTTATTTTTCCCATAAGAAATAAAGGGAATTGAATTAATCCGTTCCACACCCTCCAAAATATTAACTTAAAAATACATTTTATACTAAATACAATTTTTTTCTTTAACTACAATACAGTACCTATGTTTATCTTACATTTATGGAGGACTTTTGATGGCGTATGGAAGATGATGAGGAGGAGGGAGGAGAGGTGTTACTATTTGGAAGGGGAGTCCCCTTCCATTATAACATCAGGCAGTGAGGACTTCTCTGGGGTACACACTCTGTCACATTTTGCCTGCATACTACTAGGACCTGCTTCTGGCTCACTGCTTGATTTTCTCACTAGAAATCGTTCCATTGAACATTGTTTTTCCCTTCTTTCCAACACTTGTCTGTAGTGAGGCATCACATTGTCATTAAAAAAATCAATGCAACAGGCTGTTACAGCTTTATCTGGGTGATTCTTTTCAGAAAAACTTTGCAGTCCTTCCTATACTGCACACAACCCCAGTCTGGGGGTTACCTGGGCACATCTAGTCTCAAAATAAACTCTAACCTTCGTGTTTTTCTACAACAGATTCAAAAGTCAACAATAGCTGTCTGAAAATAGAAATGCACAAGCATATGAGAAATGTAAACAAATAAGATGTGGACAATGTTCTTAATACATAATACTAATGTGTAGAGTAAGGTAAGGTAATTATCAAAAGAAGGCACCAAACCGGGAAGGCTATGTAGCACCATCAAAGTGCGAAATAATTAGAGGGCGCTAAATATCACCAAGAATGCCAATACGAGAACAAAAACGCATAAGGTGAACGATATCAAAAGTATCCGATTCACCTAGAATTCTATCGAGGGACAAGTGACCGCGAGGGACAGCCGGAAGGCAAGACAAACACTCGTCCTGGAAGTCAGGACATTCAACAAAGATATGCACAACTGTAAGAGGGACAACGCAGTTCGGACAATAAGGAGCAGGGCGGCGCTCCATTAAGTGACCGTGGGTTCAGCGGGTATGACCAACCCGCAGCCGTGCCAAAGCAGTTTCCCACCGCCGGTTACGGTGGTAGGAGGAAGGCCACGGGGACACTACGTTTGAGAGTACGCAGCTTGTTACCAACCCACAGAGGACCAACAACCCTGCCAACGGGCAAGAATGGAAGAATGAATAACAGGATAAAAGTCGGAATAAGGAATACTTTTACGGGAGATGGGACAAGAACGGATAGCTTCCTTAGCGGCAGCATCCGCACGCTCATTGAAAGAAACACCAATATGGCTGGGAACCCAGCAAAACTACCGATTTAAATTTACTAGAAATAAGAAACAGCCAATGTTGAATCTCGATGACCACCAGATGGACAGGATTAAAGGACCCTAGAGCCATGAGGGCACTACGAGAATCAACTACAACCACAAAGGAGGAATGAGAATGAGAAAGCAAGAGACGAAGAGCATAGAGAATAGCATAAAGTTCTGCCGTAAAGACGCTAGCCTCCGAAGGGAGGCGACACATATAAGTACGGTCAGGAAAAACAACAGAGTAGCCCACACCGTCCGCAGACTTAGACCCATCAGTGAAGATGGAAATAGAGTGGGAGTGCGAAGAAAAGTGCTCAAGGAAGAGGCTTTTCAGAATAGTAGGAGGGGTAAAGGCTTTAGTAATACAAGTCAAGGACGTACAAAACTTGGGAAGGGGAACTCTCCACGGAGGTAAGGAAGGAACAATGCGAGGAGAAACATTAGAAATATGAACAGAAAGAGAATCCTGAAAGTGAGATAACCGGACAGAAAGTGGGAGACAATGAAGTGGAACAGGAACCACAGGAGGAGGAAAAGTCAATGCACGACAGAGGCGAGAGGAAGGATGTTGGAAGGACCTGAGAGGAAGGATGTTGGAAGGACCTCGCAAGATAGCGAAGACAGTAGCGATCACGGTGGTCCTGAAGAGAGAGAAAGCTAGTGTCAACATACAAACTAAGGGCGGGAGTCAAACGAAAGGCACCAGAGCTGAGACGCAACCCAGTATGGTGCAAAGCATCAAGACGGTGAAGAGTAGAAGGAGAAGCAGAAGAGTATGCAGGGCAACCATAATCGAGTTTAGACAGGACGAGAGAGGAGTGCAAATAGAGGAGCGTGCGCCTATCCGCTCCCCAAGAAGTATGGGACAAAACCTTAAGGAGGTCAAGGGCCTTATAGCATTCAACTCGGAGGTAAGAGATATGGGCTGACCAAGACAAACGAGTGTCAAAGACCAACCCCAAAAGCTTCGCGAATTCCTGTACACAATGGGATGACCATAAAGCGACAAAGAGGGACGAAGAACGACATGCTTCCGAGTAAAAGTCATAGCACAAGTCTTAGACGCAGAGAACTTGAAGCCATGATCGGTGGCCCAAGACGACACGGCATCAATCGCAAGTTGAAGCCACCGTTGAAGGAGAGGGGAATCATCACCCCGACAGCAAAGGGTAAGATCATCAACATAGAAAGCAGAGAAGACGTCAGAAGGAAGAGAGGAAAGAAGACCGTTGAGGGCAACTAGAAAAAGAGTAGTGCTCAGAACACTACCCTGGGGTACACGCTCATACTGCTGAAAAGGGGCAGAGAGAGCAGTACCAAGCCGCACACGAAAGGAACGACAAGAGAGGAAGCTCCGGAGGAAGAGAGGGAGGTTCCCACGAAGGCCAAAAGAATGAAGTTGAGACAGAATATGATACCGCCAGGTAGTGTTGTAAGCCTTTTCCAGGTCAAAAAGGACGGCAACAACGGAGGTCTTCGCAGCAAAAGCAGTACGAATATAGACCTCCAAGTTCACCAGGACATCTGTTGTGCTGCGGCACTTGCGAAAACCAAATTGAGAAGGGGAGAGGTGGCGATAGTGCTCTAAGAACCACATCAAACGAACGTTGACCATGCGTTCAAAGAGCTTGCAGACACAACTCGTGAGAGCAATAGGGCGGAAGTCCTTGGGGGATGTGTAGAGTAAAACATACACTTTTAGGTTGACATGGTCTGGAGTCTTCCATAAATGGATAGAAACCAAATTTCCAAGTGAGACACTTATTAGTACTTGACCCAGGAATTTGAAATTATAACTATCAGGGAGCCGGTCGGCCGAGCGGACAGCACGCTGGACTTGTGATCCTGTGGTCCCGGGTTCGATCCCAGGCGCCGGCGAGAAACAATGGGCAGAGTTTCTTTCACCCTATGCCCCTGTTACCTAGCAGTAAAATAGGTACCTGGGTGTTAGTCAGCTGTCACGGGCTGCTTCCTGGGGGTGGAGGCCTGGTCGAGGACCGGGCCGCGGGGACACTAAAGCCCCGTAATCATCTCAAGATAACCTCAAGATAGATCAGCTTGTGAATAAAAAAATACCATCTGTATTTTAAGACTTTGGAGTCTATAAATTAAACTACAGTATGATAGCCCAGGTAAAGGAGCAAATTTTATTTTTATCAACGGTAAATAAAATCAAAACTATGATTTATCTAATGTAATTTACATGCTGTACAAATATTGGGATTCCAAAGTATTATCTACAGTATCAGTTTATTATGCCATATTCAAACACATCTCCAGGAGTTTTTGGCTTCTTGACAATGACAGCAACTGCATCCTTTGTCCTGTTGAAGGATAAAACTTGTTAATAATCAAAAGTCAATAGTATAATGAAATTCAAGTTTAATAACAGTTAATTACAAAATAATCTTTGTTCTTGATGATTCTTAGCTTTTTTTTTTTTTTTAAGTGTATAAAAGGTTTTATTTAAGAACCTTACATTAGCCGAAGCCTGAATAAAAATACAGGGGTACCTCGGTTTAAGAATTTAATTCGTTCCTAGAGACGGTTCGTAACCCGAAAATTCGTAAACCAAAGCTAGTTTCCCAATAAGAAATAATGGGAAATGAATTAATCCGTTTCTGACTCCCCAAAAACTTCACTACCAAGTAAATTTTATACCCAATTCATCCAAATCTACACTACAAAAGTATGTTCAAGTTATTACATACCCTTGCTAATGACTCTTGTTGGCATATGGAAGATGGTGAGGATGGGGAAGGAGGAGAGGTATTACTGTTTGAAAGGGGAATTCCCCCTTCCATTATAACATCAGGCAGTAAAGCTTTTTCTGGAGTGCACACTCTGGCACATTTTGCCTGCATACCACTAGGTCCTCGTTGTGGCTTACTGCTTGATTTTTTCACAACAAAACGATCCATTAAAGATTGTTTTTCCCTTCTTCGCAACATTTGTCTGTAGTGAGACATCACATTGTTAGTGAAAAGATTAATGCAACGGCCTACTACAGCTTTCTCTGGGCGAGTTGTTTCAATAAAAGTTTGCATTTCTTCCCACATCTGACACCACTTTCTAAATGTTGAGGAAGGGACTTTCTCTTCTGCCTCATCCTCCTCTGGAGAAATATCCTCAGCTGCCTCTTGTTGCTGCTCCTTTTCAAGGGCTTGGAGTTCTTCCGTGGTCAGTTCTTCGTTGTGTTCTAGTACACAATGTGTCAACTTTGTGAAAGAGAAAACATGCACTCTCTTGAACATTATATTGTAGAATGTCCCATACTGACTGACTTTCGCCCTCCTGGGCTAAGGTATGCTGAACTCTGTAATTACTATACGAGTACTGGAACACTTGATGATATATTGGACTTGTACCCAAGACTGACCATGTAATGTATCAATTATACAATGTATATATGTATGTATGTGATGTAACTATATAACCTGAGCTTGTAAAAGCACCTTAATCACCTTCAGTGATTAAGTCCTTAATTGCACACTAGTTTCTCTATCAGCTATCTCACCCTGTCAGAGTAAAAGAGACAAATGTATGCAAATGCATGTGTGTGTATATATGTATGTATATATGTATATGTACGTATGTGTGTGTGTATGTATGTGTATACAGTATATATGGACGCTGATCAGAATTACATTTCACCTTTGTAAATGCACATTAATGACACTATGTAAAAGACACATTGAACACTTTATGTAGGGCATACGTAAATCTGTTTATGTACGGTGGCACCTCGACTTACGATGTAAATTTGATCGAAAAATGCGACTCGACATACGATGGTGTCGTCGACTAATGATATTTGTTGGTACATGTTTGGGTCGACTGAGCGCGCGTTTCCCGGTCACGCGGGCCGACCTGCCTCAGTTTTCTACAGCTGCTCACTAAGTGACGATCACGCCTATAAGAAATTCCGTTTTTGTGGTGATTTTTTGCTTTTTGAACATAAAAGTAATTATTATATATCACGCCATGAGTCCCAAGAAAATCAGTGGTAAGGTTCAACATATGAAAACCCATGTAAGGATGACCTTAGAGCAAAAACAAACGATCATTCGTAAATATGAAGATGGTGTGCGGGTTGTTGAACTAGCTAGGCAGTACAATAAATCTCAGTCAATGATATCCACTATACTGGCTAAGGAAAAGGACATTATAAGTGCTATAGTGGCAAAAAGCGTATCAATAATCACGAAACAGAACACAAACACTTGAGGATGTTGAACAGTTATTATTAATTTGGATACACAGCAAGGAGATAGCGGGTGATAGAGTTTCAGAGGCCATCATTTGTGAAAAAGCAAGGAAATTGCATGAAGACCTTTTAAAGAAACCCCCTGGAACGAGTAATGCAAATGCAAAAAGAGTTTAAGGCGAGCAGGAGATGGTTTGAGAAATTTAGAAAAAAAAAGTGGAATTCATAGTGTTGTGTGTTGCGAGCTGGTGGAGAAACACAGTGAAGAACTGACCACCGAAGAACTTCATAAGGAGCAGCAACATGAGACAACTGAGGAAATTTCTTCAGGGGAGGAGACAGTACAGAATGTCCCTTCCTCATTAATTAAGAAAATGTGTGCAGCATGGGAAGAATTGCAAACTTTTGCTGAAATGACTCACCCAAATCACGGTGCAGTAGGCCGTTGCCTTAACCTTTTTAATGACACTGATGCCTCACTACAGACAAAAATGAAAACATATGGAAAAACAAAAATCTCTGGAAATGTTTTTAGTGAGACAAACAAGCAGTGAATCACAACCTAGTGATTGTCCTAGTTGCAGACAAAACGTAGGAGAGAGTGTACCCCAGAGAAGTCATCACTGCCTGATGTTATAATGGAAGGGGACTCTCCTTCCAAACAGTAACACCTCTCCTCCTCCTCACCATCTTCCATACGCATCATGAGTCCTCCATAAAGGTAAGATAAACATAGGCACTGTATTGTAGTTAGAATAAAACATTGTATTCAGTATAAAATGTATTTGTAAGTTAATATTTTGGAGGGTGGGGGAACGGATTAATTCAATTCCCTTTATTTCTTATGGGAAAAATCGCTTCGACTTACGATATTTTGACTTACGATCCGTCTCTGGGAACAGATTACCATCGTAAGTCGAGGCCCCACTGTATTTACGTATGTAGGTTAGCTTAGCATTTTAAAAGCACTGAACCACCACCTATGGTTGATTGTTCAATAAACCCCTGAATTATATGTTTAACACATCTCTAACCCTGTCCATGGAGGACAGAAGAGAATGTATATATGCTGGTTAGCATTGTAAATGTGTGGCCACGTCTGTGGTAGAAAAAATAATAATAATAATAATAATAATAATAATAATAAATCTCCTCCACATCAGCACCATCCAATTCCAAGACCATCTTCCGGCCCAGAGTAACAATTTCCTCAACAATAGGCACTTCATTTACAGGCTCAAACCCCTCAAAGTCTAGTTCAGGCACACATTCAGGCCACAATTTTCTCCAGTCAGAGAGCAGGGTTCTTTGAGTCACTTCTTGCCAGGCTTTGTCAACAAGTTTTAAAGCACTACAAATGTTAAAATGGTGTTTCCAGAACTCTTTGTGGGTGAGGTTTGTGGCTTCAGTCACTTCAAAACATTTCTGGAAAAGTGCCCTTTCATAAAGTTTCTTTAAATTCGCTATGATTTTCTGGTCCATAGGCTGAATTAGAGGAGAGGTGTTAGGAGGAACTTTATTGTGAGAAAATTAAATCTGTTCAACAATGCATCTTCCAAGCCTGGAGGATGAGCAGGAGCATTGTTGAGGAGAAGCAGGGCCTTAAGTGGCAAATTTTTTTCTCCTGCAGATATTTTTGTATGGCAGAGCACACCACATCATTCACCCACTCCGAAAAAAAATCCTAGTCACCCATGCCTATTATTTGCCCCTCCACATCACACACATTTGGTTTTTCTGCACACCATACTGTTTGAAAACCCTTGGATTTTCAGAATGATACACAAGCAAGGGTTTAATTTTCAAATTGCCACTCGCATCTCCACACAGCACAAGAGTAAACCCATCTTTCATAGGCTTGTGTCCGGGCAATGATTTCTCTTCCTTGGTAATGCCTCTTAGGCAATCTTTTCCAGAACAGTCCTGTCTCATCACAATTAAACACTTGTTGCAGTAGGTATCCCTCAGCCTTTACAAACTCTTTAAATTCTTCAATAAATCTTTCAGCCACTGGGTTTGTCTGAGCTGGCAGCCTACCTATACCTCACAACACTATGAATGAATACCACTTTTTCTAAATTTGTCATACCATCCCCTGCTTGCCTTAAAGTCTATTGCATCTGCACTCGTTCTAGGGATTTTCTTTCCAAAGTCTTCGTACAATACCCAGGCTTTCTCACAAATGATGGCCTCTGAAACACTATCACCCGCTAACTCCTTGTTGTGTATACATTTATCCATATTCCCCCCCCTGGGGGGGGGGGGGTGGAGTATGATAAATGAAGCTACAAGAGAAGAAAGTTGTTAGTCAGCTGTACATATATCTGGTACTTCCCATCTGAACTACTGTATCCAAGCATGGATACCGCACCTTCAAAAGGACATTATGCTAAAGAAAAAGTTGAACACACAGTAACAAAAATCATGCCAGAACTAAGTCACAGATGTTCTGCACCAGTATGCATGCCTTAACATCCTGTGTCAAACCAAACCTATTAATATTTAGTCTTAAAATAGAAAATGGGGCGTGTTGTGATAAAAAAAATTATTTAAACTTTAGTTCTCAATGTACAATACTATGTATTTATGAACGAATCTGCATCGACCGCCCATTCCATGGACGGGAACGAACCGAGATAGGCCGTCCGCCAGGACGTTGGACAACACCCCCCCCCCCAGGACGTTAACTGCCAGGAGAGCCAAACCCAGAGAACTCAGCAGACGAGTCACCCGAAGCGACCAGCCCCATAGAGCCAAGGACCGCATCAAACCCCCCACCTCAGTTCAGGCAACGAACCACCGGGGAACAGTCCGAATGGAGCCGGATCGTTGATCCGTGGGCGTCCCGAATCCTCCACAGCACAAACCACACCGTGCTGTAATTACCTAAGTGTAGTTACAGGATGAGAGCTACGCTCGTGGTGTATGCATATGCATGGGACCGACGGAAGGATGAACCCCACTGCCCCTGGCTGGCCCCAGCCAAAAGGTGACACATCCATAAACACACCGAGCAAGGGCTCGGGTAGGCGCCAAGGCACTGAACCCCGAAAAACCCGAAGAGGAAGCCAGCGACGCAGCAACCGACACAAGGACCCCCGGGAAGTCGAACCCAGCGACCGTGAGAGGCGGAAGGGACATCCCCGAAGGAACCAGAATAGCAGATGAAGCCAAACCCGACCCAGCGGGTGAACCTTCATGGCAAAGTTCAGGCTCCCGCACAGACCCTCGAGCAACCTCCGGATGACCCGGGAGCCCTCCAGAAACAAGCACATGCAGGACCTAGGCTGAAGAAGAGACTCTTGAGGAAAAGACAAGGAAGCGGTTCTAGAGTCCCACACAAGACCCAGCCAGATCCGAACCTGGGAGGAAACCAGATGGAAACTTCCTCCAGTTCACTAGGAACCCGAACCTGGCTAGCTGGGAAAGCACCAAATCCCTGGCGAGCAAACATGCAGACTGACTGGGAGCCCAAACCAGCCAGTCATCGAGGTAAGCCAACACCCGAACACCTAACAGATGCAGATGGACCATTATAACCCAAGTAAGACATGTGAAAACGCGAGGTGCCAGGTTCAACCCGAACGGGAGACAACGAAAGCGGTAACTCTGACGCCCCACAACAAAACCGAGCCGGTCCCTGAACCCCGGATGAATCGAGACGTGCCAATACGCATCCTTGGGATCCAGGAACACCATCCAAGTGCTCGGCTCCAACTGGAGCCGGACCTGGGACAGAGTGGTCATCCGAAAGGAGGGGCAAAAAACCAGCGTTGAATATAATGAAACGCCATTTTCTGGGTGAGTCCCGGAGGCTCCCCTGAGCTGAATGGATATGTATAACTTTCTAGCATCAGTCAAAGGGCTTGGAGTTCTTGCCTACCGGGGTCCACGAGCCAGAACCTAGCCGGTAACCCCGGTAGCCGACGGGGCTACCCCCAGAATACCCAGACGGGACAAGTCCAGAATGAACTGCAGGTCCGCACGGTCCCGTTTTGGAACAGGAAACAGGCGGGAAAACCACCTGAGGGACATCATCGGTTCGACCACGCCCAAGCGCACCCACTCCAAGACAACCTGACAGAGCACAGGAGTAGAGGCCTGCCCAGCCAGCCCCGAAGGAGGAGGAGCCAACTAACGCCACCGAAGGCCGTGAGAAACGACCCGAAAAGCCCACAAATCATAGGACCAGGTGTGAGCGATCTAAGATCCTGGGCCCCAAGTGGATTCCAAGGAAGAAGCGAGCACCACCTGCCGACACGCGAGGCATGCAGCAAAAAAACGCAATAGCGCATCCCACAGGATAGGTGCAAACAGCTTCAAAAGTGCAGATGATGCATGAGCAGCCGAGGTCAAGGCGCTAGACCCCAGGAACGGCCCCAAGTGCCTCGACATCCTCCGTAAGTCAGTCGGACGACAGCTCAAGGAGGGAAAAGAAATGCAGGACCGACACCAACGAGCCCCGAGCGTGCAAGTCCTTGTTGGGCCACAGGCGCAGCCGACAGGGAAGGAACCTGCACATGAAGCTGAACTGTGCCAATATCCCGCAGAAGAGCCAGAGCGAAAAGGCACTCATTAACACTATAGCACTCTTCAAATGCAACTTGCGTTCGATTTTTTTCTCTCAAGTCCGAGCATCGGACATGATGTGCGTCTGATAAAAAAATATTTGTATAAAATTAATTTATTTTCCGAGCAACTTCGGGATAGTTTCAAAATGAGCGCCTTTAGAGTGTGCACAATTTGATACCAAAATGAAAGATGTAACACGAAACTTGATGTCAGAACACTTGAAAGATTATAAATATATTAAAAAAATTATTAAAAAATAAAAAATTTAAAAAGGTCAAAATTTTAAAATATTTGCTAAAATACTATTTATTGTGCTATTATTATGGGACTAGTTTTAAAATTCGTGCCTTTAGATTGCAAACAATTTGATACTAAAATGAAAGATGTAACACGAAAATTTGTCAGAACACTGGAAAGATGTAAATCATTTTGTGATGATGAGTGTCCAAAATTAAAATATTTGTTAAAATTCCAGTTATTGTTCTATTATTAAGGGAATAGGTTTAAAATACATGCCTTTATATTGCAAACAATTTGATACCAAAATGAAAGACGTAACACGAAAATTGATGTTATCAAACTGAACGAGTATACACATTAGGTTGCGGTGTGTAAGTTGGTGCTCGTTCATGGGTAATTTTAGGCTTTGAGGGGAAGCCACACTATGCTTTTGGACATTATATGCATATACACCTGTAGGGAATTTATTTGCGAATACTGATACCAAAACGAACGACGTAGCATGAGAATTAAAGTGAGAAAACTAAAACGAGTATACACATTTTAAGGATTTTGTGTGCTCACAGGTAACTTTTGCCGACTTTAGGCTTTGCTGCAGGGAGTCACGCCAGGCTTTTGGACATTATATGCATATACACCTGTAGGGAATTCTATTGCGAACACAATGATACCAAAACGAATGATGTATCATGAGAATTAAGGTGAGAAAACTGAAACAAGTATACACATTTCGGTGTCGCCGCGTGCTCACCCGCATGATCGCCTACGCCGGGGGCGTGACCTCTAAGTTGGCGGCGCGCATGCCCGGGGCGCAAAAGTGTTAAGGTGTGCAAAATCGCCCATCCCTAGGTAAACCTGGACCACAGTGAACACCACATGCCACTCAAGTGTGCGGGTATGGCAGGTGTCCCAAGCATCCATCGAAAACAGAGGGCAGCCCGTAAGCCAGGACAACTCCAGAACCTCATAATGAACCCAGTATGGAGACGAAGACCCAAACCTGCAGGAAGACGGATCCATTATAGAGGCATACTCCGGGTCATGCAAGAGGTAAGCCGCCCGCACCTCAACCGGAGAGACACGGGAAGCCAAAAACCTCCGGAAGGACGGAACCGAAGTACCCGCAAAGACACTGAATCCGAACCCGGGGAGAAGCTGAAACCAAATCCAACTCGAACGCAGAGGGGGAAAAGGAAAACCCCACTCCTTGTAACAACAAGCCCCGCTCGGAGGGTCGGAAAACCCAAGCGGGGTCCAACTAGGGCCTTGGGGCCCCCAAGTCAGCTCCTCCCCAACCCCGGGAACCTCCACCTCAGGTCCCGGGGACGAGTTGTCCTCCAAAGCCCGGCCTCACAAGAAAAAGTCGGAGCGGCTGGAATGGTAGAAAGAGGATGGGCCCACTGGTCAGACCCCGGAGCCACAGCTGAAGGAACCGACTCGAATGCCTCCGTAGCCATCCCGGAAGGGGCAACCCCCCTTTTCCCAGGAGCCCCTAGACTGGGTCTGCTAAAGGTTTACCCAGGCAGGGTACTGCTAACTGACCCAAACTATCAAACAACACTGCTAATGCTGAACCCCCCAGGACATGTCCACTCACGAGGGTGAAGCAGGGGGTACCACCAAACACAAACAACCCTAATATAAAGGGGAAAGGAACAACAAGGCAGACCCTCCCACCAGACAAAAAGAAAAAGAAAAGAAAAACCTTGCAAGACGACAGCGTATCCAGAGGGAACAGAGCCGGCCGCTATTATAGGTGAAAACTAAATACGCAGTATTCTGCGCCCCTACCAGAGCAAAAACTACCACTTACCCCAAGGCAAACTAGAGAGGAAACTCTACAAAACACTGGAGGCAGACAATCGCCAAGCAGCAAAAGCCCAACAGAGGTATATCCAAGGCGACTTTTGGAAGGTAACCCCAAGCCTCTAGGGCGGTACTTACAGGGCACTCAGGGAAGATACCCTAAGCACATGCAGCCCGAGTACCTGTGAATATTACTCCCAGCTCGCACACCACCTAAGAGAAGCACTGAACTCAGGCACAGCACAATAAAAATCTGGAGCTGGCGCCACAACGACCAAACCTTATCCCATCAGCCGAGGAACTGCAGGGTGGATCCCCAGCATGGGGGTCTAGGTCTTCCCCTTCCCCCTTCCGGGGAGGGGGGGAGCTGCGAAGACATGTGATGCGGCTCGTATGACATGTTTGTTCGCTCGTTTTCAATTTGGGAGTTCTGTCCACTTGTTTGTCTATTTTCGTTGTTTTTAACCAGAATAGGGATTTGTTTTGTGTGGCTTACCTTTCTGGGTGCCTGTCCCAGTCTATGGCAGATATAGAATGCTCCAAAATCCCATGTGCATTCTATAGGCCATTGCGCCCCGTGCCTCTCTGAGGAGGCCAGGTTCTGGTTCGTGGTCCCCGGTAGGCCTAGAACACCACTCACGTCGACTGATGCCAAAAGTTAGGACTAGCCCTATCAGCCTGGATAGCTCCGGGGAGCCGTAGGGGCTCCTCCCAGAAAAAAAGAAAAAAGAAACCGTTTTGTGCTTGTGTTAATAAAGCTTAACAAAATAAACCGACTTATAATACTTACTCTGGAGTATCAGATAACAGTTTGGTGGGTCCACTTGAGGAATTAATAGCCAAGACTTCAACTGGTTGAACATCTCGACGGCCATCACGCATGTAGTAATAATTATTAGCAAGTTTGGCACTCACGCCTGGTGGTAAATTTGGAGGAGGTTGTGAACGACAAGCCATAATGTCTGCTTGACGCAGAGCGCTGTTGTGTTCACGCTGTAAATAAAATATAAAATGTAGAATGATAACTACAGTACTGTATATCAGTAAGCAGATAATTCATGATTTAAAAAGATACTTTCAAGAAACTAATTATTAGGAAACATGATATAAGCAGCATAAAGGAAAATTACCCTTAATTTCCCAAGATTAATTTCCTTAACTACTGTAGAGTACTGTCTAAGTTCACTTATCCAATGAACAAATCCACAAGGGCCGTGACGAGGATTCGAACCTGCGTCCGGGAGCATCCCAGACACTGCCTTAATCGACTGAGCTACGACAGGGTTAAAAGGGTTGAAACCAAAGTTCTACTGAACTTACTGGATCCCGTAGCCTCTCCAAGGCACAAACCAGGCTTTTACACGACCCCCTGCACCCGAGCTATGTCAATAGGCTGTTCTCCTTCTTCGCTCTTACATCATCACACACTGATCACACTAACGTGATGCATCAAATGAACAAATCCACAAGGTGATGATGTAAGGGTGAAGAGGGAGAACGGCCTATTGACATAGCTCGGGTGCAGGGAGGGGGGGGGGGGTTGTGTAAAAGCCTGGTTTGTGCCTCGGAGAGGCTACGGGATCCAGTAAGTTCAGTAAAACTTCGGTTTCAACCCTTTTAACCCTGTCGTAGCTCAGTCGATTAAGGCAGTGTCAGGGATGCTCCCGGACACAGGTTCGAATCCTCGTCACGGCCCTTGTGGATTTGTTCATTTGATGCATCACGTTAGTGTGATCTGTGTGTGTGTCACTTATCCAAATTAATTGGTTAGGGCCCACCACCAGATAAGCCAGACATTCAGATATGCAAAATTCTTACAGGCAAAGTCCTAAAACCAGCGTTGAATGTAATGAAATGCCATTTTCTGGATGAGACCCGGAGCTAACCGGGCTGATATGAATATATTAGATTCTGGCATGAGCCAATGCACATGGAGTTCTATGCCTACCAGGGACCACGAGCCAGAACCTGGCCCTCCTCAGAGAGGCACGAGGAGCAATGGCCTATAAAAACCCCCTGTGTGGTTGGAAGTATGTCTGCCATCGACCAGGTCAGGCACCCATAAAGGCAAGCGCCCCAAAACAAGCCCCTATTCTGGTTAAAACATTGCTACTGATAGCCGAACTAGTGGACTGAACTCCCCAAATGAAAAATGAGCATGACGTCACCACGCCGCTGTCTGCGCAACCCCTTCCTCCTTGGGAGGGGGAAGGGGGGGAGCCTAGATCCCCGCACTGGCTATCCAAACCCCTAGTTCTGCGGCTACATGTCAAAACACGAGAAAAAAACACCAACCGGAGGAAGGGAGGGTTGCCGGGGAGCCTTTCGGACTCGCCCAGAAAACGGCGTTTAATTAGATTCATCGCTGATTTTCTGGGGGGGAGCCCGGTCAGCTCCCTGGAGCTACTTGCCCAAAGATAACACAAGAGGGACAAACCCAGCAGGCGAGCGCCAACATAGCAAACTTACAAACATCATGGGCACGAGGATAGACCGCAGGCTGGCTGGACCGAAGTACTCAGTTGACGACCTAGAAGACCTAAACCCTAGAACAGGGAAGAAGGGAAACCGGGTCAACCCAAAGTGCATTTCCCCAGGCCACCAAAGCCGTGGTGCGCAGGAAATGACAACACATGATGCACCCCCAGCCTGACCAACCAAGCATCAACAACCCAAGGAGTGTACTTGTGTGCTCACCATTTTGAGAAATATTTAAACCTCCAGAGGGATATAATTTGGATAGCGGATGTGCACCAATGAGGAGGAAGACCTGTCAACTCCTGTGGGAGAAGTGTAGCAGAACTTATTGGTGTGAGGACGACACTAGGGACTCGGTGACGGCAGGGTCTTGAGTAACTTGTTGACAGTGCTGGGAGGAGTATTGGATATTCCTGCAAACAGCGTACATTGGAAGCGGTGTGGAGCCGAATCGTTTGCAATCCTGGTTTTCAGAAAATCATCCATCGTTTGTTCATATGACGTTGACCCATTGTGCATCTACAAGGAGCTGTCTGATGCCGAATCTACAAGCTGCAGCTACATTTTACGAGGAGCTACCTGATGCACAATCTTCGAGCTGCAGTAACGACATGTCAGGTAGATAAATTTGCCCTCCCATTTTCCCTTTAGTTAGGAAAGGTGTTATAACAAATTAGTGTGTTTATCAAACATTTTGGTGGAATAGCTTTGGCATTGACAGCATTGTCAAAGATATATGTATCAGTGATTATTGACATGAGTTGAGGAGTAGTGACTGAAAGACTACAAACTATTGAAGAGGCATCATAATATATTTTGTATGTCCAGCGATATTGGTGTTTACAAGACAGCCTCATATGGGGTGATTGGGGGCCGACAGCCAGTGTAAATTATCTCCATGTAAACCCATTGATTTTAGGCATGTTTCCTTCTTCCCCTTTATTTCTTGATGTGTTATCATGAAGTGTTTACTAGGCATTATACCTTATTTTTAAAGTGCTAGACTGGGAGATACAAATGCCACCGAGTTTAGAGTAATTGTTGATGTGAGGCGAGCAGAGTCGGTGACTTTGTTTAGGAAACTTTATGTTGGGCAGCTTGACCCGAGTAATCCCCGAGTCCTGTGTCTATGGACACTCAAGTAAGGGGATTAGGGAGGGGTTGAGTTATATCATTCCCTGCAGGGTGCATGGCCGGGTTCGGTGAGGAACCCTGGTCCGTGGGTCGACTGAGGTGCATCCCCCAATGGTGAACAGTGGCACCTGGTAACAAAGGGGTGCCAAGCCCCATAACATATCCCAACATAATTTTGTGGAAGACAGTAATTTTCCTCAGGACCACAAGAGACATTTTAATGTAATAGAATAACACTTTTAATATTCAAAATAATGTACTGGTTAGATGCAGAAAGTACAGTAGATTCCCACTCAAGTCGAAGAATGAGTTCTGAATCCTTCTGTACTATCTGATCTTCACTTTTTTTTTTTTTTTTTTGTGGGTGGGGGGCCAAAATTTATTTTTAATGCAATAGTGCAAATACCTGAAGATACATTTGCTCATTCTGTATTTTGATACAGTCTGTTAATTTTTCTGTTAATTTTTTCACTATTATAGTGGAAAATAATAAGCAGATGAAGTGCAAAGTCCAGAAGGCCACAGTCCAGTACTGTCACAAAATATTAAAGTCTCTGCAAGAAAATAAAAAGTTGAATGTAATGAAGCACCTCTTTCTGGCATGTTGTTGGTGGCTCCCTGTTGCTAGTGCAACTTAAAAAGCTTTTAGCGATTTCTTATATTAATATGTAGTTTACTCTTAGGATAATCAAGGTATGACTTTTTTTTTATATACAAGAGTTCTTACATTCTTGTACAGCCACTAGCACGCACAGCGTTTCGGTATATACATATATCATTAAATTCAAGCAGCCCTGGAATCATGACAAGTTGTGAAACTGATGCCGATTCTGAAGTTGGGATCAATTACTTACATCAAACTATCAGCCTATTAATTTGATTATATTCTGAAAAATCACCGAGATTTGCAAATGACATACATGCACATCTTGAGAAAATGATTAATAAAGACCACACAACATGGCTTTACTATGGGCCAGTTATGTTTAAATAAATTTACTGTTTTCCAGTATACTTAAAGCAGTCGATAGTTGAAAAGATTATAACAGAATATACCACGGCTTCAGTTAATCTTTTGATAATTTACCTTACAAAAGATTGATTAGTAATGTAGAGGCATATTGTATTGGAAGATTAGATAATTATCTTATCTTCTGGATTGGGAGCATGGTTTAATTAACCACTTAACTGCGCCAACCAAGTATTCTTGGTCGGCAGGAAACTGCGCCAACCAAGAAAACTCTCTTTGATTTTTCCGTGCCCATTCTAAATGTGTGCGAGGTTGGTTGTGTACGAAATGGACTCTTAGGACCTCCAGTGAGAGGCAGCCATCTTGGTAAAAATTCCCAGAATGCCCTAGGGCTGCTGGCTTGGTTAGTACTGAGTGAGCAACCATGTGTGGCGCACGCGCCTCTGGCTCCCAAACACCTGTCCAACGCGGTGTTGAAAGATAACTCTGTCAGTGAAATTTAAACCTTATTGTTTGAAGAACATAAGGGTCATAATATTGGTGAAGCTAGGTGCAAATAAGGACCTAACACAAAGGTCAGATGCAAGTGACACAGCACCTATGAGGACGATACAGCTAGCATATCCAGTTGTAGCTTGGAGCGTCACCCTTGCAATCCTATGCTATCTCCAATTTATTTAGATGATACATAGATGAATCGTTTTCTGCGTTCAGTGATGATGCATCTGATACAAGTAGCATAGATGAACAGTGTTAGCCACTTCCATGGTAGTGTTTTTCATAGATATTTTCAAGAATTCCTGAATCTCTTCCTGTGAGGGACCATACAAAGCGATCTTTTCGAGACTACCTTACAAATTTATCTTTTCCTATAATCTTTTCAATACTACCTTATGCATTACAAGCTTGGCTACATACAACCTACAGGTACTAAAGCCAAGGGTGTACGTGAGTGCGTTATTTGCAAGCACACAGAATGAAGAAACAGGAAGCGAAAATTTATCTGTACCTGGTGCACTGAGAGCGAAGTCGCGCTGTGCACCATGGACTACTTCGTTGATTATTACTAACTTCCGAAGTACTGAGTGTGTAATACAATGTGTTACTGTGTAAATAGTGTGTGAAACTGTACATATTGTAATTTTAGTGAATTTTTAACAAGTAATATTGCGACAATAAACATTTATTGTGGACACATTACTGACACATGTATCACAGTTCCATGGAACATTATGAACGTTCATACTGTATATATATTGTAAAGGACACAAATATGCATCATATACGATAAAAACAAATAAAACCGCATTGGAAATAAACAAATAAATGAAAATATATGTGTGGCAACACCCGGTGCTTGAATAGCCTGCTCGACCGTGTCTGGGCTAGTCATGCACGGGCGACCAGCCCCTGATGACGTCACAGCGCACCTTGTCCACGTCCCTACAGCCAAAGTGGAATTTGGTATTTATTTTTACATAGACATGCTCAGGAAAGGGAATATCATTTTACGAAGAAAAAAGAATTTTTTGGGAACACTTTATCTTGAGGTTATCTCGAGATGATTTCGGGGCTTTAGTGTCCCCGCAGCCCGGTCCTCGACCAGCCCTCCACCCCCAGGAAGCAGCCCTTGACAGCTGACTAACACCCAGGTACCTATTTTACTGCTAGGTAACAGGGACATAGGGTGAAAGAAACTCTGCCCATTGTTTCTCGCCGGCGCCTGGGATCGAACCCAGGACCACAGGATCACAAGTCCAGCATGCTGTCCGCTCGGCTCCCCATCCGTAATACGGCCGCATTAGATGCAGGGCAATTTTTTTATACAATTAAAAATAGAGCGCATCTCATACGGCGGCAAATGTGTGCCTAGCAAACCAGGAATCAGCTGAACATTGAAATTGCCAAACCCAAATGCAAGAAAAATCTGAGTCATAATTAAAAGACCTTAGCCTAGGCTAATGTACATATAATTTGTACATATCAATGTACAAATGTTAAAAAAATGGTAATTAAAATACTTTTATTAATAACAGCTGTTAATAATAAGATAGGTAATGCAGGCGATGAGTCACAATAACGTGGCTAAAGTAATTTGACCAGACCTTAAGTAATAAATAAATAAATAAATAAATAAAGTAATTTGACCAGAAGGCTGGTCACCTTCACACTAGAAGGTGAAGGGACGACAATGTTTCGGTCCGTCCTGGACCATTCTTAAGTCGAGTCGATCGACTTGAGAATGGTCCAGGACAGACCGAAACGTCATTGTCCCTTCACCTTCTAGTGTGTGGTCTGGTCAAAGATAGGCAATGTTATTCTCCAACATTATTTTGCCTTAATTATGCCCCCAATTAGATCAACCTATTTAGTTTTGTTTTGGGCACTGTACTTGTAAAACACTGTACATTCACTGTAAAAAAAAAATTGTAGTGGATTTTACAAATCCACTGTAAAAAACAACAGATTTTTTTTTTATAGAATACAAAGTTAATCCCAGAAATTAGAAAGCTTTAATGAAGAGCTTTAGATAGCTTAATTTACATTCTCTAGAAAGGTGAAGAGTAAGGTGGGTAAATTGAAGTATAACACTTAATGAAATGGTATAACAAGGTGGATATTTATAGTGCCAAATAAACCAATAGAAACAATAGAATCAATTGAATGGAAACACATTAGATGTTTAGATTTAGAAAATATTTAAGCAATAACTGGTGTGGAAAGGGGTAAATCAAATCAAAGTGGTGTTACAAACATGCTTGTTTTCTAATTGATATGGCATTTCTAATTGGTCAGTTGGGGTTAGGTTAGTCTAGGTGTGGTTTGGGCTGAGTTGGGAAGGTTTTGAAATTAGTTGGCAAACCATCTTGCGTATGAAGTGACCTGTATAGATTTGGAAATAGGGTTGTTGATTTATGGAACACATTACCTGGGAACATAACAGACCATGTCACTGGATTGTTTCAAAGTGAAGGTTTAATAAATATGAGTGGCTGTGATGAGCTAAAAACCTACAACAATCTCCAATATTATAATGCTGGGAGGGGCCGGTTTTAGTTAGGTTTAGCAAATCACTTCACAAATTTAAAAATCATAAATTTCATTATTTAAGTCATGCCTGTAGTAATGCAATTTGCCAAGTTGACTGGCAGAAGGGATACAAGGTATAGGGTCTCAGTAGTATAGTTATGTTTGTTCTTGACTCACAATCGGGAATCCCGAGTTCGAGTCCCAGGTGGGACAGAAACGGTCGAGCATGTTACCAAACACCTAATGCCTCTGTTCACCAAGCAGTAAATAGGTACCTGGGAGTTAGTCAACTGTTTTGGGGTTGCATCCCGAGAAGGGTCAGTGGTTCGACCCTGGGGTGACCCCGCTATAAACCTAACATATTCAAACACAGGCTGCCTGTCCCCTACAAAATGAATTGTAAGTCATTCCAAACAACCCACAGGCATTAATAATAATAATTTATTTACAAGAAGGTACAAAGGGTTTGAGATTACATAATATTGGTATTTTCTACATTCTTCCAAGGCCCACTATCATGCATAGCATTTCGGTTATAGCGTTAACCTGATTTACCCGAGAGCCACTAACCCTAGTGGCCTCGACGAGAACAGGAAGCCGGCGGCTTGTAGGTCCATCCTAAAAGGAGTACTCACCTAGTTGTGTTTGCGGGGGTTGAGCTCTGGCTCTTTGGTCCCGCCTCTCAACTGTCAATCAACTGGTGTACAGATTCCTGAGAAATCTGTAGTAGTTAAGTAGGAGGCGGAAGGAGTTAATATGAGCGGAAGACTATGTAGTTTGCCTGCAGCACTGGTCGAGGTAATGTATACACACACTCCTACAGCGTGACCCTAAACACCCTTGGGTACATACCCCGAGAAGTAAGTTGCGAACATATCGCAGGAAAGGAGAGACATCCCTGTACGGTACCCTGGGCATGGCTGGTCTTCCCTCTTGCTGTTTTCCTCCTCAGCTGATCGCTCCCGACATACATACATACTCTCTAATAGATATTTATGATATTTTTATTTAGTCAAAGTAAATTTTATTGATTAAATAAAGTTATCAAATTGCAATTGAGGCTTTTATATATATATATATATATAAATTTATAGTGCACAAATTTTAAGGAGAAAGGAATTACTAAGAGGTAAGTTTATCATTAACAGGACCCGGAAATGAACCTTTTGGCTGGGGAACCCAAGTGTGGATGCCATCAACCGGACTCTAATATTATTAAAATTGATTTTACAATATTTTGTTATTTTTTATTATTGGTAAACATATATATTATTCTACCAACAACATATATATTATTCTACCAATTGCAATTGGTAGAATACGCGCTGACACGCTAAATTACGTCGGTTCAAGCCAACAACGATATAGTTTGATTTAATTAGATGCAAAAATAGGTCCAATTAATGCCGATTTCTATCTATAATTTACCTGAAGCCTACTACACTAGTTAGTGACCTAGGCGAGGATTGGAAGCTGGCGGCTTGTCAAATGCCCCCCTCCCCCTCCAAATACCAATGATCTTTTACAGTTGGATTTTAAAATTCAATAGAGTTTTGGCATTTACGGCTTCGGCGGGTATGCAGTTCTATGGGTTTACCTGAATTTACCTTCCTGTCCTCGACGAGGACAGGAAGGCTTGTCAAAGGTCGTCATCATTTGCCCTGATGATCTTTTCAAGTTGTGTTTTAAACTCCAAAAACAGAGATTTTGTATTTACGGCTTCGGCGTGTAGGCGGTTCCGTGGGTTATATAATAATACAATACAATACAATACAATACAATTTTATTTAGGTAAGGTACATACATACAATAAATATTTACAAGGATTGTTTGACTTATAGGTAGAGCTAGTATATACAATGCCTAAAGCCACTATTACGCAAAGCGTTTCGGGCATGATACACTTAAATGACAAGTTTAATACTAATTGAGCATAATGAGTAGAATGAAAACAAGAAATGAAAACATAGATGAAAAAGCAGCACAAATACAATTATGTCGACAAACAGCGCTCTTTAAAGAAAAAAACAGACATTGGTTGACAATAGAAGGGTAAGGTAGGTTACAGGGAATTTATTAGGTATAGCTTCGCTTTTAACTTAAACTGGTTGAGAGAGGTACAGTCTTTAACATGGTTGGGAAGGTCATTCCACATTCTGGGCCCCTTGATTTGTAGAGCATTTCTAGTTTGATTAAGTCGTACTCTAGGAATATCAAAACTGTATTTATTTCTGGTGTGATGCTCATAGGCTCTGATACAACCTTCTATGAAGCTTTTGAGATCAGGATTGGGATTATAGTTTAGCGTTTTATATATGTATAATACACATGAGAGAATGTGCAGTGACTTAATGTCTAACATATTCAGAGATTTAAGTAGGGGTACCGAGTGATGTCTGGGGCCAGAATTGGATATTGTCCTAATAGCAGCTTTGTGTTGAGTAATTAGAGGACGTAAGTGATTTTGGGTAGTAGAGCCCCAAGCACAAATACCATAGTTGAGATATGGATAGATAAGGGAGTAATAGAGAGTCACCAGGGCAGGGCGTGGTACATAATATCTGATCTTAGAAAGAATGCCCACAGTTTTTGAAACTTTTTTTGATATATTTAGAATGTGTCCCTGGAAATTAAGCTTGTGGTCAATGAGAATGTCAAGGAATTTGCCATCTAATTTGTTACAAATTTGGGTATTGTTTATTTTGAGATTTATTTGACTAGAGGATTTATTGCCAAACAGAATATAGAAAGTTTTGTCAATGTTAAGGGTGAGAATGTGTACCTGAATAACGTGGCTGAAGTATGTTGACCAATCCACAAGTGAAGTGAAAGGGACGACGACGTTTCGGTCCGTCTTGGACCATTCTCAAGTTGATTGTGATGAGGGAGGTTGTTGTTGTTGTTGTTGTTTTAGATTAAGCTACTTAATTAGAACAAACGTTGCAAAGTAGCACGGGCTATGGTGAGCCCGTAGTAGACTTACCTGGCACAGGAGCAGGGCTGTAACTCCATGAGGGAATGTTGTTGTTGTTCTAGATTTAGCTACTCAGAACGAAGTGTCCATGTAGCACGGGCTATGGTGAGCCCGTAACCATAAAAAAGAAACTCATCTCCTTCCCTCCATGAGGGAATTGATTGATTGATGAAGATTAAGCCACCTAAAAGATGGCACGGGCATAAATAGCCCGTAAGTGGTGGCCCTTTTGAGCCATTACCAGTATCATTAGCTGATACTGGAGATCTGTGGAGGTGCGACTGCACCCTGCGTGACGGGAGATGTCTCCCGTCATGCGGGAGACATGGTTTGTGGATGAGGGAATGTTGTTGTTGTTGTTTAAGATTCGCTACTCATGCAGAACAATATCCCAACATCACCTCTGCCGACACATATTCCGACCTTAGCTGGACAGTACAAACGGGCATGTCACTTTCAGACAATAACCCATATACTTTCATCTTCCCACTGCCAGCTAACCGTCGACCATTCCCAATCAGGCTTCTCGTAATCAAGCTCTGATTAGCTCCGGTATCTCTTAAGATACCAACTTCTACCTCAGGTTGGCCTCCTATACTGATCCAACCTTTACTCATGAACGGCCTATACCTCTCGTTCACTAAGTTCGCTCTCTGTGGTTTGTCTTGGAACACATTAGTATATTTACTTTGGGGGTCACACATGGCCAGGGTCACAACTCTCTTGCCCTGCCTACAATCTCGCATTACGTGACCCAATCCGTTACAATTGTAACATCTCACCTGGGAGAAATCTCTCCTATATGTACCAGAGTAGCTCTGACTCTACCCACTCGTATTGGAGTTTGTCGGGCCAGACGTACTACTCGTACTCTGTGGAGCTTTACTGGACTCTTGATTCCCTGGATAACGATTAGTTTCTCGTTTAGCTCCTCCATCTTCACTTTCAGATGAAGTGCGCGACCTACTCTTCTGAGTTTTAGGGTACTTATTTTTATCTGCCCATTTATCAAAATTCTTCTCACCCCAGACTCCTCTGGGTCTTTCATAATTTCTTCCTCCCCAGACTCCACTGGGTCTGCTATTGCTGCGTCTCGCATCGCTTCTCACTCTGTTCTCCCTTAAGCTCTTGTACGCTTCAGTAATCATATCCGCCCTATCTGCGGCATTTTTCACCTCCTTTATCCCTGCTTCTTGGATCTTGAACTTTGTTTCGGGATGCATCATCTCCAAGAACTTCTCCTTGACTATCAGTTGCTTCAGGTCAGCGTAAGATCCAACTCCAGCAGCCTCAATCCACTTCTGGAATCGTCTTTCCAGATCCCTTGCTGTCTCAGCAAAAGTACATGCTCCAACTTTGATCATCTCTCTGAAGCGCTTCCTATAAGCTTCTGGGGGTTAACTGAAACGAGCGCAATATGCTGCTCTTTACTGTGGCATAATCCTGGCACTCTTCCAGTGACAATTGGGTGTATGCCTCCCTGGCTGCACCGGTCAATCTTAACTGAACCAGCTGGGCCCATTCCTCCTGTGGCCACTCCTTGATGCTGGCTACTTTTTCAAAATGCTCGAAGAAGCTCTCTGCCTCTTCGGGAACAAACAAGGGAATGTCCTTCTCCCTAACCCTAACATCTGGTGGGTGTGATACCTGGGTGGTGCTCTCTGGCAACCCATGTTCAATCCTTTGCTCAGCCAAGGTTCTATTCGCTTCTATCTGCATTTGTTTTGTTCTCTCTTTTTCTTTTTCGACCTGGGCTTTTTCTTTTTCGACCTGGGCTTTTTCTTTTTCTATTTCCAGTCTGGTTTTCTCTTTTTCTACTTCCAATCTGGTTTTCTCTTTTTCCTTCTCGGCTTCATTTTTCATCTGGAGTTCTAATTTCATCTTTTCCAGCTGGAACTGTCTCTCCTCACGCTGCATCTGGAGCTCTAACTGGAACCTTTCCAAGCTCCTATTTCGGCTACTCCTGCTACTGCGGCTACTCCTGCTGCTCCTACTTGATCCCTGGGATCTCACTTCATCCTGCCCATCATCCTCCTTTCCACTTTCAGCTCCTTTTTGGGCTCCTTGCTCTGCCGCTTCACTTCTGGCTCTCAACTGTCTAAGGATCTCATCCTTCATCCCAGCTACTTTAGATGCTTTCAACCTAATGCCACATGTTTCTGCTATTTGCTTCAATTGATCCCTCGTGCAACCTTCCAAGTCCTCAGGCTTGCCTGACTCCACAAACGCTTGCACCTTATCCATCTTTGTCCTGTGAGTCTTCCCAAGAGAGAGAATATACACCTGCGGTCACGCAGTATATTTCAGCAAGGGTGTACAAATCCACTCTTGGACAGGGTGTGGGTGTGTCAGTTCACTCTCCCGGACACAGGCCCCCAATTTATTATAGACTGTGGGTTGGTGGTGTTGTCGTCGTTGTTCCTCCTTTGCAGACAACCCAACCCACAACTCGGTAGAGTGCTTATACCTCCCTAGGAGATCACCCTTGGCGCTTCTGGCTCTTGGAGAGGGGCTCAACGTCACACGTTTAAGGGATGCGGCTCCAACACTTAGCCTCGTTGTCACGTGCACACACCCACTCGAGCCGCTGTGACTCCCCACTCTCTCCTTAGGTGATATGATCTCCTCAATCCCCTTTTGACTTATTAGTAGTACCTTCTACCCTGTTCACAGCAGTGGTTCTTGTTTCTTTCTCTCTCTCTCTCTTCTTCTGTACTATTTCATGGGAAGCCTCACTAGGACAAGGGCAAACACCAGCAAATTGGGATACATTTACTGGACAAAGCACATACACAATACATACACATATAATAATAATGAATCCGATACTCTATAATATTACAATCGGGTTGCACTCCAACACAACCAGAACTCTACCATCAGCTTATCAAGTGGTATCCTATCTCCTGGTTCACCACCTGATACTATCAACCTCCTCAAGTTGATCAAGTCTACATACACTGTTGCACTATCAACAGGAGAAATATATATATATATCTTTAAATGTGTACAAAGAAAATCAGCATATGAATGCAATAACACGTATCAGTATAAATGTTCCTTGATACACAACAATGATCAATCGATCACTCTATCAGCCCTAGAACACATACATCTGTAGGTAATCAAGCCTACGACTGCAACTCTAAACTTCAGAATAAATCACTCCTTGACATAAGAATGCAAACAACTACTCACCTCTCACTGCGTCTTGCACACTAATGACAACCAAACACTATCAACTCCCTACAAGTAATCCACCAGAACTTCCCTTCCACCTCTGGAAGTTCACTACCCTGATATCTTCAGGTTCTTCCGGGCTTCACTACCGGGATCCTCTGCAGCTCCTCCAGGCTGCTACCATGAAGTTTTCCTTGAGCAACTATGGTGCTCTACTACTTCTGATAGGTTCCTCCACAGCTCTCTTG
Organism: Procambarus clarkii; assembly: GCF_040958095.1. Taxonomy (NCBI): domain Eukaryota; kingdom Metazoa; phylum Arthropoda; class Malacostraca; order Decapoda; family Cambaridae; genus Procambarus; species Procambarus clarkii. The sequence goes on from NC_091172.1 coordinate 5,732,335, forward strand.
GCTGCTACACCATGAAGTTTCCTCGAGCAACTATGGTGCTTCACCACCTCTACAGAAGCACGTGACACTCCTCTTCACTGCTTCTCCTTACAGCTCGAGGTCCTCTGCTCCACTACCTTGGAGTCTCATCAACTACTTCATCTGTGCTGGCTTCGAAGTTGTCAGCAACATCTTCCCCAAAGACAAACCTGCAACCCATCGACACTCCAATAAAAATGTTTCCCCTTTAACACATGAACAAAAATAATCACACAATATGTTTGCCTCAAATCTCTATCTGTCCTGTACATACAGTGAGAGTGTACTCCCCCGTTTTGGGCGGGTCCATACTCCACCTCGACCGGCGGCGGTCCTCACTCGCTGGGAGGGTCTTCCTCCGTCAGGAGCCGGGCTCCCTCAGTCGTCTGCCAGAGCTCAGAGGGGACGGACGTCGCTCCGTGTTCCTCCCTCTTCATTCTCCTATTTCAGGCTTTCTGCCTTATTAAAACATGTCTAACGTATAAATAAACATCGCTACTGTCGCTGGGCACACGACCAACTACAAGCAATCACTATGAACTGGCGTATATCGTGCTTACCACAGATTAACTGGTCGAGGGCGCTCTCCCTCTGACGGCGTCTGGTCAGGGCGCTCCAAACAGCCCACGAAAATGCCTCTGAGCAGCTTATTAAACTCTGCTCGTCGACCAGAACTTGAGACCACAACGTTCCCAGCTCGGTTCCACAGCTGGCACGTCTACACACTTCTCTTCTCTTCGAGATATATCACTAGGGGTTCCCTTCTGACGGGAGCTCAAACGGAGCGCGGCTTTCCCCTGCGATGTCTGGCACTCAAGTGAGGTCAAAGCCCCTCCAGAAGCGAGCCTCACGCCTCCAGCAAAATGTCCACATCTCCTAGCCAGTCATTTATCTGTTTTCTTCTTCATTGCCCATAATCTTAAACTGCTCATTGAATCCACCATACTATTTTTCATATGGGTTATCACCTCAATATTTGCTAGACCTTCTAGTTAGGTCAGGCTTGCTGAATAACTCTCAAGGAGGGAGACTCGTTTCTCCTGTAGACTGAGATCATAACAATAATACACATGAGAGAATGTGCAGTGACTTAATATCTAACATATTCAGAGATTTGAGTAGGAGTACCGAGTGATGTCTGGGGCCAGAGTTGGATATTGTCCTAATAGCAGGTTTGTGTTGAGTAATTAGAGGACGTAAATGATTTTGTGTAGTAGAGCCCCAAGCACAAATACCATAGGTGAGATATGGATAGATGAGGGAGTAATAGAGCGTCACCAGAGCTTGGCAGGGGACATAATATCTGATCTTAGAAAAAATGTCAACAGTTTTTGAAACTTTTTTTGATATATTTAGAATGTGTCCCTGGAAATTCAGCTTGTGGTCAATGAGAACGCCAAGGTATTTGCATCTAATTTGTTACAAATTTGGGTATTGTTTATTCTGAGATATTTGATTAGAGGATTTATTGCCAAACAGAATATAGAAAGTTTTGTCAATATTAAGGGTGAGTTTATTGGCCATTAGCCAAAGATGGACTTTATTTAGCTCAGTATTTACTGTGGCATTTAGAGCAAGAGGGTCAGGACTGGAGTAAATGAAGGTTGTGTCATCAGCAAATAGAATTGGTTTTAGGTGTTGGGAGGCATTTGGAAGGTCATTAATGTAGATGAGAAAGAGGAGAGGGCCAAGTATGCTGCCCTGCATAACACCGATGTTGTTGGGTAGGGTGGGAGAAATTGAATTATTCACAGAAACATACTGGAGCCTGTCAGTAAGGTAAGATTTAAGGTATTGCAGGGAGTGACCTCTGACTCCATAATGATGTAATTTAAGAAGAAGGTTTTGGTGGTTGACAGTGTCAAAAGCCTAACGCAGGTCCACAAATAACCCAACAGGGAACTCATTTTATCAAGAGCTGCGTGAATCAAGTTAATCATACTAATAAGTGCATCGTTAGTGCTTTTTTTGGGTCTGAAGCCATATTGACAAGAGCTAAGTATGTTGTGTTTGGCTAGATAAGAGTAAAGCTGCTTGTAGATTAGTTTTTCAAATATTTTTGACAAGTTAGGCAGGATTGATATAGGTCTGTAGTTGTTAACATCTGTGAGATCACCTCATTTGTGGACCGGGGTTACTCACGCTTTTTTTTAGAATATCTGGAAAGGTTTGGAGTTCAAGTTACTTGTTGAAGAGCAATGCAATAGCAGGGGCTAAAGATCTGGAGTTTTTTGTGTAAATTAAAGTTGGTATCTCCTCAAGGGCATTAGACTTGGTTTTAAGGGAAAGGATTATCTCATTAACGTCAGTGGAATTAGTTGGCTTAAGGTACAGAGAATGTGGATAGTTACCTGTAAGATAGTCCTTAATATCAGTACTGGAAGATGGAATATCATTTGCAAGGGATGACCCGATGGAAGAGAAGAACCTATTGAACTCAATAGCAGAATCAGAGGCTGAAAGCTGACCATCGTTATTGGACAGGAGTGTTGGTTTGTTATTTAGAATCTTCTTAGATCCCAGTATTTGTGAAATTGTGAGATTATGTTGGTCCAGATGTGATCTAGAGTCGTGGCAGTACTATCAGTGATTCTAGTAGGTCTAGTGAGTAAGGGTATGAGGAAGCAGGAATTCATACAATTGAGGAAGCTAACAGCAGTAGGGTGTTCAGGCTCGCAGAGGTCAATATTAAAGTCCCCTGGGTTAATTAGATGGTTTTGTTCAGTCTGTTATCTAGTATTAGATTTCTAAGGAATGAGTTGAATTCGGACACATCTGTGTTAGGAATTCTATAGACTGCACCCACAGACAGGACAGACTCAGCACCCTTGACTCTGAAACTGGCGAAGATATACTCCCCATAGCAGTCTCTAGCTCTAATTACATTTAAGCATGTTAGTTCTTAGTGGTAGTAAAGAGCAGTACCACCATCTCTCTGAATTTGACGACAGTTGTGAATTGCCGAATAGTTAGGCATGTTAAAGAGTTGAGTAGTAACCGCTTTTACCCACGTTTCAGTAAGTATAATAAAAGAGAATTTGTTGTCAATAGTTTCAATCAAGGCACTAACATCATCGAAGTGTTTACCTAGAGTTCTAACGTTCAAATTGATTACAGAGATATTGTGATTATGTGTTAATACATTGTTTACATCATGTGCTGTAAAATATCTGCAATTTTGATCATTAAAGTGATGATTGTCATAGATAGTGGATATGAGGTTTAGTTCTGGGTCTATACTTGTCTGCATAAAAAGGCTGGTTGTAGGAAAACAAGGCAAGAATGGCAATTTCAAAATAGAGTTTTGATATAAAAGGGGGAAAATATATATAAACAAGGCCTTACAAAACAAATACAAAATGAAAAAAAAAGAAAATTATTACTCCAAGTAATAATTTGGATTTAAAGACGATTTAAAGCTAAAGATTATTAACTATAAATAGTTTAGTTATGATCGTATAATTAATAAGACCTAAAGAAATATTAAAGTACTCAGTTAATTAAGTTCAATAAATGACTAGTAAAAAGTAAATTAAAAATTAATTTAAAAAGTGAAACAAAGAGACTTAGGATACCTAGCCCGCACTAGGTAACAAGGGGGGTTAATTATGTTGACTCATTGAGAGCGATAATAAGGTGAGACAAACCACATTGGGAGAGGAAAGTGTTGAGGTTATCCTCATTATCAATTATAAACATTTTACCTACTGAAGTCTTTCTTACTTTAATCAAGCCATCTCTAACGAAGCACTGATGAATCGCATCTGGGTTTTGATGACGTACTTCCGGGCTACACCGGCAGACAAAACGTCTTTATAAACCAGCAGCCTAGGTGGCCGCAGTACTTCCGGGCTACACCGGCAGACAAAACGTCTGGATAAACCAGCAGCCTAGGTGGCCGCAGTACTTCCGGGCTACACCGGCAGACAAAACGTCTGGATAAACCAGCGGCCTAGGTGGCCGCAGTACTTCCGGGCTACACCGGCAGACAAAACGTCTGGATAAACCAGCAGCCTAGGTGGCCGCAGTACTTCCGGGCTACACCGGCAGACAAAACGTCTGGATAAACCAGCGGCCTAGGTGGCCGCAGTACTTCCGGGCTACACCGGCAGACAAAACGTCTGGATAAACCAGCGGCCTAGGTGGCCGCAGTACTTCCGGGCTACACCGGCAGACAAAACGTCTGGATAAACCAGCGGCCTAGGTGGCCGCAGTATCTTCCGGGCAACACCAGGCAGACAAAAATTCTGGATACCAGCTGCCTGGGAGGCCGCGGGATCTTACGGGCTACACTGTACACCACAGGCGGAAGAGAGCCCCCACGTGCCCCTCTGGCTTGAGGGGGCGAGGGGCGAACTAGGACCCTAAGGGTACCCTCTAGGTGTAGAAAAACCACGGGGTGGCTGGCCACGTGGGCGGCGCCATTATACATGAAGCGCCACCTCCCACGTGCATAATGAAGCCTCCACATGCACGCTACGTGCATGTGGGAGGGCGCCGCCACCCCCGTGCGTAAAAAATACCTCACGTACACGCCTGCCTGGGCGTCCTCCAGGGCACGGGGCGCTGTCAGAGCCCCTAGGGCAACGCCTATTGCAAGCAAGCCACGGGCACGTGGCCACGTGGGCTGGAACAAGGGCGCGCCAGCATCACATGGCTAATGCCCAACAAGGGCAAGGAACCCTAGCGAACTAGCTAGGGCGGCGACACGTACCGCAAGGGGAACAGCGCTGGGCACACGCTGACACTGGGGAGGATCCTGACTGAACATTTAGAACATAGACACCACTGTACATTAGAGCATGTTGAGTAGAGCAGGTCGCCCCTTGCGGGTCAGTCTGGGAGGACGAAGTGCCCGCGAAGGCAAAATCGGACAGGGTGAGGTCAGGGATCGAGGTAGCAGGCGTAATTTCCATAGCGTTATATGGGAGTCCGGAGAACACAGCAAAAGCAGACTTGAACCACAGTACAGACGATCGGTCCACGTGTCGTTTGCGGGAAGAGCTTTTAACTTGCGAAGCATTGAGTCCTGAGAACACAGCAAAAACAGACTTTAACCACAGTATAGACGATCGGTCCACGTCGTTTACGTAAAGAGCTGTTTGACTTGCGAAGCGGTGCGTGGCGGGAGCAAGAGAGAGCGCATGACCGATTGATTAATTGATGAAGATTAAGCAACCCAAAAGGTGGCACGGGCATGAATAGCCCGTAAGTGGTGGCCCTTTTGAGCCATTACCAGTATCAAGAGATGATACTAGAGATCTGTGGAGGCACGACTGCACCCTGCGTGACGGGAGATGTCTCCCAGACCAAATGGTGACCAAATGGTGAGCTCATGACCGATTGATTGATTGATTGATAAAGATTAAGCCACTCAAGAGGTGGCACGGACATGAATAGCCTGTAAGTTGTACAATTTTTTTTTCAGTAATTCTTTTCAGTATTCTGAGGTTGCATTTAACCATCAAGCTGTTATCGCGGGGAGGATACTGCTTCACAGTCTTTATGAGGGTGTCCAGTTGCTGGACACCTTTGTTGACCAGGAGAGTGGCTGTGTTGATGGCTTCAGGGTGGCCACTGCAAGATTCAGGAACTCTTAAAATCTCTTCTAAGGTCGTTGGTTGCTTCACATTCCAGAAGATAGTGAAGTAATGGCTTTTCTGTGACAGTTTGGCAGAAGATGCACTCTCTCTGTCGGGGTTCACCAATCTCCCAGTTGCATCTGTAACCTAGACGTAGTCTATATAACCGAACTGCTATTTCCCTGTGGATTCCTTTTGGGATATTTAACCTTTCTAATTTGGTTGCCTGAAGATACCATGTTGCAGAGGGCGAACCTTCAGCTATTTTCTGGTGTAGGTAGGCTTTGTTGAGGTGTGAGAGTTTTTTGGTGATGATGTTTTTTAATGTTCTCTAGGCTGGGTTGAATTGTTTTATGAATCACTGGATGACGAGTTGCCAATTTAGCAATTCCATCAGCTTTCTCATTTAATGGGATTCCAACATGGGATGGGATCCAGTTTAAGGTTATGTTGAGTCCTTTGCCTTTAGTGACTGCTCCAAGATACAAAATGGTGGTAATTATTTCCACATTATCTTTCCACTGTTTTTGTCCTAGTATTTGAAGTGCAGCTTTTGAGTCTATGTGTATGATTGCATTTTGAGTGTTTTGTGCAATCACATATACGAATGCCTGTTGTATGGCCAACAGCTTAGTTTGGGTTGATGATACTAGTCCTCCCAGTCTCCAGTATGCCTGTACGCTGGCCGTGCAAAGAGCAGCGCCAGCACTCTCATATTCTGTGTCCATCGATCCGTCTGTGAAGATGTGGGTGGCTCCTGCTATGCTATACATTTGCTCTTCTGTTATGCGCCTTACGATTGTCGGATCATACGCAACCATTTTCATTGGGAGACTTTCTATTACTATTTTGAAAGTAGGCTCTTCCCACGGTGAGGAAGGAGTGTAATTTGGGTGTGGATGATCACCCTCTCTATCAATATTTATGGTTTTTAAATGTAGTCTGTTTAGGACTTTTCCTGCTCTTACAGCCCAAGAGTTTCCATTGTTTTGGCCTAGTCCAACCACCAAGGCCTAGCGCATGACCGATGATTGATTGATGAAGATTAAGCCACCCAAAAGGTGGCACGGGCATGAATAGCCCGTAAGTGGTGGCCCTTTTGAGCCATTACCAGTATCAATAGATGATACTGGAGATCTGTGGAGGCGCAACTGCACCCTGCGTGACGGGAGATGTCTCCTTGACCAAATGGTCGCTTGATGATTGATTGATAAAGATTAAGCCACCCAAGAGGTGGCACGGGCATGAATAGCCCGTGAGCGCATGACCGATTGATTGATTGATTGATGAAGATTAAGCCACCCAAAAGGTGGCACGGGCATGAATAGCTCGTAAGTGGTGGCCCTTTTGAGCCATCACCAGTATCAATAGATGATACTGGAGATCTGTGGAGGTGCGACTGCACCCAGCGTGAAGGGAGATGCCTCCCGGACCAAATGGTGACCAGATGGTTGAGTGCATGACCTTTCCTCCCCCCTATATATACGCCCCCTTTGCGTTGCTAGTAAGCTCTATTCCACGGGAGACATCTCCCGTCAAGCAGGGTGTAGTCGCACCTCCACAGATCTCCAGTATCATCTATTGATACTGGTGATGGCTCAAAAGGGCCACCACTTACGAGCTATTCATGCCCGTGCCACCTTTTCGGTGGCTTCATCTTCATCTTAACACATTCACAAGGGAGACATCTCCCGTCATGCAGGGTGCATTCGCACCTCCACAGATCTCCAGTATCAGCTCTTGATACTGGTAATGGCTCAAAAGGGCTACCACTTACGGGCTATTCATGCCCGTGCCACCTTTTGGGTGGCTTAATCTTCATCAATCAATCAATCGTTGCTCGTACAACTCCTGCGGATCGCGCTGTGCAAATGTCTTTCTTCCGCCATCAGAAAATCCTCCGCTTTCCTGCGTAATGCAGTGGTTATATGTTACAGTAATAACATTTTAAACAATGCTCTTTGTCGACCAAATTGTATATTTGCTATTTTTCTGCCATGTTCACCCCTTTTGTATTTTATATTTTCTCAACACATTTTATACTTTAATCTCAATTAGTATTAAGTTTTAGTCTTTAGTGTTTTTCCTGCCCGAAACGCTTAGCGTAATAGTGGCTTTAGGCATTGTATGTACTAGCCCTATCTATAAATCCATCAATGTTTGTATCGCACCTTGTATGTATGTACTTTACCTGAATAAACGTTTGAATATTTTTTAATTTTTTGAATTTAAGAATTATTCAATAATAAATACAAATTCGTCCCTCACCTATGGTAGAGGAAAGTCTACTTGGAAGGATTTAATTTACATGAGATTAAGATTAGGATACAAATATATCTGGCAATACGGTGTTGATGTCAGTGAAAAATATAAGGAGTGTAAATTATACAGTATGCCGCACGCCCACACCTTAGAACATTATGTATTAGAGTCTCAACGTATTGATAACTATAGAAATAAGGAAATAAGTAGTGTACCACATCAAATTGTTTAGATGTGTGATAATGGTATGATAGACAGAATACTTAGAAACTATAAGAATTTTGCCCCATGAGTGTAACACTTATATGCGGTGCTTACTATATTAACCTGCAATGTTAAATGGGATTCTTGTACTGTGATTTGTGTATTTGTACTCACTGAATTTGTGCGCCCCTTGAGGGACTTGAAGTAGAGAGAGGGGTAGAAATAGCCTAAGCTACGTCTCTATCCCTTTGAGATGTATTTCTTTCTTGTCTCAATAAACATACATGAACTTTAACTTTACAAGTATGTAAACGCATCATGCTATGTACTCTCACAAACCCAATGAAACTTCTTGTATATATATAAATAAATAAATAATCTTAATTAGTATTAAGCTTTAGTCTAATTGTTTTTCCCCAACCCTTGCCCGATACACTGTGCGTATTAGTGGCTTTAGGTATTGCATATACTAGCTCTATCTATAAATCCAACATCATGTTTGTAACTCATCTTCTATGTATGTACTTTTACCTGAATAAACATTTTGATTTTGAAAAATATCATTACATATATGACTTTGAAGTTTCGATGCTTTTTTTTTTCTTTTTTTGCAGGGATATTCATGCGCGGGCCCTATGCCTCTGGCTGGCCCACTAAGTGTTGCTTGTTTTTGCTTTACTTGGGCGGAATATGAGTATTTATTACTCGTATGGTCACTTCAGTAAGATTTTGCCATATGTGTTTAACAACTTCTGCTCTATTGAATCTAAGTTGAAATCTTAATGGGTTTGTAACTGTGCACAGTGTTAGATAATGTTCCAGTGGTCTGTCGGGCATTTCTCCACAGTGTTGACATTTCCTCTCATCTTCCGGAACCTGTAAGCCTATTTCCCATGCACATGGGTATCCTAGCCTGATGCGATGTAAGTGCACTTCTGTTGCTCTACTGCTCCCTTTCATCAAACTAAGTGGGTCGTAGTTGGTTGAATTCTTGTACCAACCCGCAGATCCTGATGTTACTACTGCTGTGTTGTGGTCACTGTACATCTTTTGCATTGCTCTGTTTCTAATTACTTTCTTAATGTGTGATAGACTCTGTGGTATGTAAATGTCTACATTTCTTCTCTTAGTTGCAAGTTTTGCAGCTTCGTCTGCAATGTTATTTCCTATTATTCCCACATGACTTGGCACCCAGTTGATAAGTACCCGTCGGCCTTGTCGTTTGAGTGTTTGCATTAATGATATGACATTTGTGATCAGATGTATGTTATCACATATGTGTTCTTGTTGCAAGGTTTCAATGGCGGTTCTCGAATCTGTATGTATGATAACATGTTGTCGGTGTTGAGCAAGAGCATGTTCCAAAGCCTTTTGAATGGCTAGCATCTCTGTTTGTAAAGTCGAACACGAATTTGAGAGCCTCCAACTGTTTACAGAGTTTCCTGCTTTAACTGCAGCTCCGGTTTCTTGTCCCTGCTGGTCTACTGATCCATCTGTGAAGTAAGTGAAGCTGTCAGATGCCATGTTTGCTCCTATATGCATCTGTGCAATGTTACGTAGCAGATGAGGATTTGTCTGGTTCTTTTTTCCTTCAATAACCATAATCTTAAAGTCTTCTGGCAGAGATTCCCAAAGGGCTTGCATAACAAAGTCTGCATGTATTTCGTCGACACCCTTCTCAGTGACTGTGTTTGTTATATCGAATGTATTGATGGTGTTTATCGCACAATGGGTCCACCTGTTGCTATTGGAGGCTCTTCTGTCCAGAGTTAGTGCTCCAGTGATTATATCTCTAAGTGAACTGATTCTAGGTCTAGTCAATATCTTGGTCAGCATGCACGCAGTAATCCCTTTTATCCTTATTTCAATCGACGTTAGCTTGGTTTCTAGTCTTAGGTTCAATATTTTAGTCCATCTGGGAGCTCCTGTTATGATTCGCAATGCATCGTTTTGAATAACCTCAACGTTTGCCCACTGACCAGGAGAAAGAGTGAGTAAGGCAGGTGCTGCATAAACAACTAGGGAACGAACGGCGTGTATATAAAACATTCTTAACACTTTGTGTCCCGCTCCTAGACAGGGCCTTGTGATTGCTCTCATTATATTTAGTCGTGATTTTGCTTTCTCCTTTAGATATTGAATTTGCTTGTTGAATGTCATTTTAAAATCTATCCACACTCCGAGATATTGATATTGTGTAACCCACTGAAGGTTAATGTCTTGAATGCGTAGGTGCCTGTCTGGAGTGTTGCCACCTAGTCTCATTGCCTTAGACTTCTGTGCAGATATTTTTAGCCCTAAAACGCTGCATTCAGATGTTACTTTATCCAATGCACCTTGTGCTTTATTTAGAAGTGAAGGACCTGTAATGACTAATGCTATATCATCAGCATAGCTTAGCAATTTAACCCCTTCTGTAAATGTCATGGTAACAAGGTTTTCCATAAGGCTGTTAAAAGGACTAGGACTGAGGACTCCTCTTTGTGGAGTCCCATTCTCATGCAGGTGGTAGTCCGACACTTGTCCTTGCAACTTTACTCTGGCATACCTGTGACTTAGGTAATCTTGAATCCATGCTAGCATATTTCCCTTTACACCTTTTTAACTAAGGTGTGTAAAATTGCTTGCGGGCTTGCAAGTTCGAATGCTTTTTCTAGATCAAGGAAGATCACTATAGCCGGACCTGAGTTAACTGTTCCTAGTAATGTTGCTATGCAGTTGGCAGTACCTACTCCTCTAGTGAAGCCAAATATGTGTTTATGAAGGTCTCCAGTCTTCCACAGTAGCCTATTTAAGACCATCCGTTCTGCAGTCTTACTAATGCATGATGTTAATGAAATGGGTCTGTAATTGTCAGGTTCTTCCGGCTTAGGAATCGGTATAATGTCTGCTTTCTTCCAAGAGGTTGGTAGTTTGCCTTGCTGCCAAGATGCATTGATGACGTCCAATATTCCTTGTTCTCCAGCTGGACCTGCATGTGCGATCATTGAGTATGTAATGTTATCAGCACCTGGTGCAGTGTTCTTACCACCTTTTTTGGCTCTGATTAGTTCTTGTTTGGTGAAGGGACAGTCACATTCGTCATTTATAGCTATGCTCTCATGAATGACGGTCAACCTCTCGTGTTTTAAGTGTTCTTGCTGCCTTCGGACCATTGCAGGAAGCAGATATGAAGCTGTTCTTTCTGCAAATTGGAGAGCAAGTCTCTCAGCCTCCTGCAATGGTTGAATACATGCCTGTGGTCGGGCTGGTCGACCTGATATAGTTTTAATCTGACCCCATATCTTGCCAAGAATACTATGTTCATTTAGAGTTTGACACCACTCAAACCATCTTGCCTCCTTTACTTCTCTAGAAACTCGTCTTGCTTCAGATATCACCGCTCTTAGCAGAGTTCTTCCTTCTGGTGTGGGGTTTCTCTTTAGATGTTTTCTGAAGATGTTGACTCTGTGGTTCTGTTCTTTAACTTCATCACTATAGAAACAATAGTTCTTTCGTTTTGTGTTTCCTGTGATAATGATTGGAATAGCTTTGTTTGCAGCAGCTGCAATGGCTTCCTGCAGATGCAGATTGGTCTCGTGTATGTTCAAATCTTAGAATGTGAGTGGGTTCCCCAGTGTTGAGAAGTGTAATTTCAGGTACTTCTCGCAGAGCTGCAGCTAAATGGCTCCCATCTGCATTGGCTGGCCCAGTCGCACCTAACTCTTGATGATGAACATTAAAATCCCCAGCAATAATTACATTTTCCTGCGTGGCCAAGGCAAGCACTGCCTCTGCTTCTAGTTTACGTCTAGGGGGCTTGTAAACGTTGTATATGAGGAGCTCAATATTAGCCATATTCACTGTTACTGCTAATACCTCTACTCCATCCCCACATGAAACTGGGTCTATTTTCTTGCTGGGTATGGTGTTCCTGACTAGGGTCATTAATCCTCTTTGTCTCCCCTGCTCATACGGTATAACATAGTGCTGATATCCAGCTAATCTGAAGGATTTCGTGGCTGGGAAAAGTTTCTTCCAAAAAATTATATCTGCTTTGGTGCTGATTGCAGCCTCCTGAAGTGCGTGGTTTTTATTTCCAAGACCTTGTATGTTCCACTGTAGTATTCGTAACGGCCAGACGACGGTTTCGGTTGGTGTTGCCTGTTCTACCAGAACTCCTCTTCGGGATCGACCTCTATATTCTCCACCTCGCAAGTCGTGTCGCTGCAAATCGGACTGCAATGATTGTTCGTGGTCATCCCCGGCATTGTTGGAATCTGTGCATAACTGTGGTAAATCACTTTGTTGTTGGTATTGCTGCATGTCGGACTGCATTGATTGCTCGTGGCTGTTTCTTGTGTTGTCGGAACCTGTGCATCTCTGCTGTTCAATACGTCTTTGTTGGTGTTGTTGCATATCAGACTGCATTGGCTGTTGTTGTCTGTCTTTTGTGTTGTAAGATTCTGTTGATCTTGGGTGGTCACTGCTTCTTGCAGTTGCTTTTGTGAATGTTGATGTTCTGGTGTCTTGACTACCCGACTGTTGTTGGTAGTCTGTATGTCCATGTTGCGTTATTTGTCCTCTTGTGCTCCGTCTTGTCTCAGACTGTCTATTTCTTGTGTAACTGTGGTCTGCTGCACGATCTTCTCCATTATTACACAAGTGATTTCTTGAGTCTGTTGCTGAGAGGCGTTCTGCGTCATCTGTAGGCAGTTGATAATGGTCTCTGCCATGATCTTCACAATATCTTGTTTTGAAGGAAACAATTCCGGTTTCGTCTACAATTGACGGAGAAACAACGTTGTTGATTACCTGCTGCCCAGCTGACTGGTATTCTGCGCAACCCAGTACGCGGGCGACCCAAACTCTCGTACCGCACTTTATTTTTTTTTTATTTTTATTTTTTAGGATCGTATCACTGACCAGGTCACTTAGAGTCCTACCCTGAAGGGCGAGGCGATACCCTGCGGGTAGTGCCACAAGGGGGCACCTTAGAAGGTGTACTGAGCCTGACAGGGAAAGGTAGACCAAACAGCTCATTTAGGTGTTAGGTATCCCTGATTCCACCTGGGGGAATGATTCTACGACCTCCTTTGGAGGGGAATGAATTTCTCTAGGCCTAGAAGTGTCTCAGGCATTAGGTAGGGCAGTGATTCGGTAGTGGTAGGGCAGTGCAGTAGGGCATGACTCTCTCTCACTACGTGGAGAGAGTCATGGGGAAAGCTAAGAGAAAGAGGTAATAGAGGCAGCTTTCAGACGAGGAGGGACTGTGGACCGAAGTGCAGCAGGCACCGAAGAAAACTGCTATCGAGGCTTCACCACTTGCTTCTACCAGCAAGACAGCAGACGTAATGGACCTAGAGAAGACAGCATCAGTCTCACACCATCCAGTGTCAGACAATGTACCTCTCTCCAAAGGACAACAGTATGAGACAGGAGAGGACAGTACCAGTCACACACCAGCCAGTGTCAGACACTGCACCTCTCACCACAGCCCAGCCACAGGACAGCAGTATGAGACAGGAGAGGACAGTACCAGTCTCACACCAGCCAGTGTCAGACACTGTACCTCTCTCCACAGCCCAGCCACAGGACAACAGTATGAGACAGGAGAGGACAGTACCAGTCTCACACCAGCCAGTGTCAGACACTGTACCTCTCTCCACAGCCCAGCCACAGGACAACAGTATGAGACAGGAGAGGACAGTACCAGTCTCACACCAGCCAGTGTCAGACACTGTACCTCTCTCCACAACACAGCCACAGGACAACAGTATAAGACAGGAGAGGACACCATCAGCCTCACTCCAGACATCGCCAGACTCTGCACATCTTCCAAAATTCAAGATAATGCAGACAGACCAATTTCCTACAGCATATGGAGTAGTAACGGCAATGGAAAAAGAACAACCAGAGCTCAAACTTTCCATCACAGTCAACCTGAAAGGAGAAATAATAATAACACCACAAGACCAACAGACTGCAAATTACTTAGAAAAAGTAATAGTCCTGCAAGGGAAACCTGTATGCTTGGAAAAGCTGGAACCTTCAGAAAGACGCACACGAGTCGTGCTTTTGGGTTACCCAATCGACTTTCCCCTGGATCCAGTACTAGAACACAGGCAAATCCTGAATGCGGAACGATGCCGCACAAAAGTGGACAAGGCAGCGACACGTCAGGTTCTGGTGACCGTCATGGGACATGTGCCAGAAACATTCAGTCTTGGAAATTGGGGAACATACCGACAGAGACCATACGTCCCAGAACCCCTGCGCTGCTTCAGGTGTCAGAAATACGGCCACCATCAATCATGCTGCACCGGATAGGAGAGATGCGGAGTATGCAGCCTGAGACATCCAACCAAAGACTGCATAGCCAAGCACAAGGCAAACCAGGCCACAACAGCCAAATGTCCAAATTGTGGAGGCAAACATCATGCCTGGAGCACAACCTGCTCTGCACGGAAAGAAAAAGTGCAGACAGCTCAGGTCAGGATAAACACACAGACCAGCACTACATACACCAACACCAACGTCTGGAACACTCGTGCACAGCCACAACAGACACTCTCACAGAGCAAAACTTCCCGAATCTATTAATTCCAAATCAGAAAATACACAAAAGTGCTGCAGAAATACAGCAAATGCAAAAGAACAAAAAACAATTACTTTCGGAATCAACACAACAGATATACAGTTTTACCGAGGTCCGTTTCGATGCTCGTAAACTGTTTAGTAAATATAACCAAAGCCGCCAAAGATTGAGGAAAACATGTACAGGCTTAAGTTCTTGCGCAAATGCTTGCTCAATCCTGGCCTAGAGATTTATTCAATTGTATAACTACCTTCTTTTCCATGAAAACAAAATTTTGGTTGTTCGCAGGCTACAGCGCATTTTAAAGAAATACACCAACCCAAAGATAAAAGTTCAAGAAATAAAATATTTGTAGTCTATCCTGTACAAAAAGGCATTTGAAAGAAGCTGGTTTTCTCAAACAAGCTGTAAGACTGATCAATGGTTGACCTATTTTATATGTACCCTGTACAAGAAGGATCTTTAGAAACCTCACCCGAAGATCTTACATTTTCGCGGATATTTTTTCATCTACACTGAAAATAAATACAAATACAATCAATATCTATTTTTAAGTTTTTACCATATCTGAAATTTGACTTGACATTATTTGATATATAGTTTTTAAGCTCAATGAAGATGGGTTGTCAGTTGACTGTGGACTCTAGCTGAGCGTTTGATGTGCCGACCCAGATGTAAACACAGCAGTTCCTCGGTGGGTCCCGGTCACTCATTTTCCTTCTATTTCCTCGTTTGTTTGATTGTGAGACGCTGGCGAAACATAAAACGTCTCCAGAATTGACTTGTCGGCCGAGAGCAGATGATAAAGAAAGCGTTTCCATTGAGTTTTAGGACGTTTGTCGCAGATTTACAAGTTTTCAGTTTTCCGACTCCAGCAGATAGGAAGCCTTAATTGAAGTAATAAAGAAAATTGTGTCGATAAAACATTATTAAAAGTGCTGCAAAACTTTAAAATATTCATTGGCTTGCATGTCCTATTGCTGCAAACTGCGGAAAGGTATATATATGGATATGTACAAGCGACTGGGATTTTACAAGGACTATTAAATTAACTTTAGTTTACAGAATTGGTTTCTATTCATGTTAGGCAAGTCAAAATTGTATTTGGTTTAATAAGTAAGATACTCCTATGATACCCTGTTTTGTTTAATATATTAAGTAGTTAATGTTTACAATTTATGTACTACTGAGTTGAAATTTAAAATGTTAATATTTAAGGTCCTCTAATTATGAAGAGCATTTCAGGCCTAACCTTGCATAACTTTTAAAATTTCATTTGCTCTAGTTAGGGTTAGTCAATAAATCTCAATCAAATTCCCCCAACTCGCTTTCTACATTGGGGTGGTACGCGAACAAGGGATAGGTGAAAACTGAGTACCCAAATGAGCCACAGGGATGTTATAAAGAACTTTTTCAGTGTCAGAATAGTTAACAGATGGAATGCATTAGGAAATGATGTGGTGGATGCTAACTCCATACACAGTTTCAAATGTAAATATGATGGAGCCCAATAGGCTCAGGAATCTGTACACCAGTTGATTGGCAGTTAAGAGGTGGAACCAAAGAGCCATAGCTCAACCCCTGCAAGCACAACAAGGTGAGTACTTGTGCAGATGTGTTCCCATTTTGAGGTCATGCAGGCTCCAAGATAGTGTGTGGCACAGTAATGGCCAGTATGAAGGTACAATGACTTTTTCCAATCTCAATTAATATTTGAAAGCTTGGTTTTCCACAATTGTATCTGGAGACCAACATTAAGAGCTAGAAAAAGTGTCAGAATTTGTTAACCCTTAAGCTGAAATTTTATGTCTCTGATTGATTTTTCTTAGTTTTTGTGACTTTTTAATACCTAACATATGCCAAGTATTGAATGAGGCGTTTGGTCACATTTGTCAAAATCCCCCCCCCCCGCAGTTTTCAAAATATCCTAAACATCCAAATTTCGAGGCCTGCCCCCTATTTTGGAGCCAAATTCAGGCTCTCTGCACGTATTCGCAGTTTGAAATTACGACTTTTTATACCCAACATATGCCAAGTCCTGAAAGCGGCAGTCAGTCACATTCTGCACAAACTCCCCTGCAGTTTTCGAAACCTCCCAAATATCCCAATTTCGAGGCCTGAACCAAATTTTGGAGCCAAATTCTGGCTCTCTGCACGTATTCGCAGTTTGAAATGGCGACTTTTTCAAACTTAACATATGCCAAGTACTGAAAGCAGCGTTTGGTCACATTTGTCCCAATCCCACCTGCAGTTTTCAAAATATCCCAAACATCCCAATTTCTAGGTCTGAGCCATATTTTGGAGCCAAATTCTGGCTCTCTGCACGTATTCGCTGTTTGAAATTACGACTTTTTTATACCCAACATATGCGTGGTACTGAAAGCGGCGTTTGGTCACATTTGTCCCAAACCTCCCTGCAGTTTTCAAAATATCAAAAACATCCCAATTTCGAGGCCTGAGCCATATTTTGGAGCCAAATTCTGGCTCTCTGCACGTATTCGCAGTTTGAAATTACGACTTTTTTATACGAAACATATGCCACGTACTAAGAGCGGCATTTGGTCATATTTGTCCGAAACCCCCCTGCAGTTTTCAAAATATCCCAAACTTCCCAATTTCGAGGCCTGAGCCATATTTTGGAGCCAAATTCTAGCTCTCTGCACGTATTCGCTAGTTGAAATTACGACTTTTTATACCCAACATATGTCAAGTCCTGAAAGCGGTAGTCAGTCACAATTTGCACAAACTCCCCTGCAGTTTTCAAAATATCCCAAACATCCCAATTTCGTGGCATGAGCCATATTTTGGAGCCAAATTTAGGCTCTCTCCAAATATTCGCAGTTGGAAATAACGACTTTTTATACCCAACATATCCCAAGTACTGAAAGCGGCAGTGAGTCACATTTTGCACAAACTCCCATGCAGTTTTCAAAATATCGTAAATATCCCAATTTCGAGGCCTGAGCCATATTTTGAAGCCAAATTCTGGCTCTCTGCACGTATTTGTAGTTTGATATTACGACTTTTTATACCTAACATATGCCTTGTACTGAAAACAGCAGTGAGTCACATTTTGCACAAACTCCCATGCAGTTTTCAAAATATCCCAAACATCCCAATTTCGAGGCCTGAGCCATATTTTGGGGCCAAATTCTGGCTCTCTTCACGCATTCGCAGTTTGAAACTACAATTTTTTATACCCAACATATGCGAAGTACTGAAATCGGCGTTTGGTCACATTTGTCCGAAACCTCCCTGCAGTTTTCAAAGTATCCCAAACATCCCAATATCGAGGCCTGAGCCATATTTTTGAGCCAAATTCTGGCTCTCTGCACGTATTCGCAGTTTGAAATTACGTCTTTTTATACCCAACATATGCCAAGTCCTGAAAGCGGCATCAAGTCACATTTTACACAAACTCCCCTGCAGTTTTCAAAATATCCAAAACATCCCAATTTCGAGACCTGAACCAAATTTTGAGCCAAATTCTGGCTCTCTGCACATATTCGCAGTTTAAAATTGCGACTTTTTTAAACCCAACATATGCCAAGTACTGAATGCAGCGTTTGGTCACATTTGTCCCAATCCCACCTGCAGTTTTCAAAATATCCCAAACATCCCAATTTCGAGGCCTGAGCCATATTTTGGAGCCAAATTCAGGCTCTCTGCACGTATTCGCAGTTTTAAATTACGACTTATTATACCCAACATATGCCAAGTACTGTAAGCGGCGTTTGGTTATATTTGTCCCAAACTCCCCTGCAGTTTTCAAAATATCCCAAACATCCCAATTTCGAGGCCTGAGCCATATTTTGGAGCCAAATTCTAGCTCTCTGCAGGTATTCGCAGTTTGAAATTACGACTTTTTATACCCAACATATGCCAAGAACTGAAAGCGGCGTTTGGTCATTTTTGTCCCAAACTCCCCTGCAGTTTTCAAAATATCCCAAACATCCCAATTTCGAAAGCCTGAGCCATATTTTGTAGCCAAATTCTGGCTCTGTTCACGTATTCGCAGTTTGAAATTGCGACTTTTTTATACCCAACATATGCCGAGTACTGAGAGCGGCGTTTGGTCATATTTGTCCCAAACCCCCCTGCAGTTTTCAAAATATCCCAAACTTCCCAATTTCGAGGCCTGAGCCATATTTTGGAGCCAAACTCTGGCTCTAAGCACGTATTCGCAGTTTGAAATTGCGACTTTTTTATACCTAACATATGCCAAGTACTGAAAGCAGCGTTTTGACACATTGGTCCTAATCCCCCCTGCAGTTTTCAAAATATCCCAAACATCCCAATTTCGAGGCTTGAGCCATATTTTGGAGCCAAATTCAGGCTCTCTGCAGGTATTCCCAGTTTGAAATTACGAATTTTTATACCCAACATATCCCAAGTACTGAAAGCGGCAGTGAGTCACATTTTGCACACACTCCAATGTAGTTTTCAAAATATCCCAAATACCGCAATTTAGAGGCCTGAGCCATATTTTGTAGCCAAATTCTGGCTCTCTGCACGTATTCGCAGTTTGAAATTACGACTTTTAATACGAAACATATGCCAAGTACTGAGAGCGGCGTTTGGTCATATTTGTCCCAAACCCCCCTTCAGTTTTCAATATATCCAAAACGTCCCAATTTCGAGGCCTGAGCCATATTTTGGAGCCAAACTCTGGCTCTAAGCACGTATTCGCAGTTTGAAATTACGACTTTTTATACCCAACATATGCCAAGTACTGAAAGCGGCAGTGAGTCACAATTTGCACAAACTCCCGTGCAGTTTTCAAAATACCCCCAAATATCCCAATTTCGAGGCCTGAGCCATATTTTGGAGCAAAATTCTGGCTCTCTGCATGTATTCGCAGTTTGAAATTACGACTTTTTATACCCAACATATGCCAAGTACTGAAAGCGACGTTTGGTAACATTTGTCCTACACCTCCCTGCAGATTTCAAAATATCACAAACATCCCAATTTGGAGGCCTGAGCCATAATTTGGAGCCAAATTCTGGCTCTCTGCACGTATTCGCTGTTTGATATTACGACTTTTTATACCCAACATATGCTAAGCACTGAAAGCGGCAGTTAGTAACATTTTGCACAAACTCCCGTGCAGTTTTCAAAATATCCCAAACATACCAATTTCGAGGCTTGAGCCATATTTTGGATCCAAATTCAGGCTCTCTGCACGTATTTGCAGTTTGAAATTGCGACTTTTTTTATACCCAACATATGCCAAGTACTGAAAACGGCATTTGGACACATTTGTCCAAATTCCCCCTGCAGTTTTCAAAACATATCAAACATCCCAATTTCGAGGCCGGAGCCATATTTTGGAGCCAAATTCAGGCTCTCTGCACGTACTCGCAGTTCGAAATAACGACTTTTTATACCCAACATATGCCAAGTACTGAAAGCGGCGTTTGGTCACATTTGTCCCAAACCTCCCTGCAGCTTTCAAAATATCCCAAATATCCCAATTTCAAGGCCTGAGCCATATTTTGGAGCCAAATTCTGGGTCTCTGCAGGTATTCGCAGTTTGAAATTACGACTTTTTATTCCCAACGTATGCCAAGTACTGAAAGCGGCGTTTGGTCATATTTGTCCCAAACTCCCATGCAGTTTTCAAAATATCCAAAACGTCCCAATTTCGAGGCCTGAGCCATATTTTGGATCCAAATTCAGGCTCTCTGCACGTATTTGCAGTTTGAAATTGCGACTTTTTTTATACCCAACATATGCCAAGTACTGAAAGCGGCGTTTGGTCACATTTGTCCCAAACCTCCCTGCAGCTTTCAAAATATCCCAAATATCCCAATTTCGAGGCCGGAGCCATATTTTGGAGCCAAATTCAGGCTCTCTGCACGTACTCGCAGTTCGAAATTACGACTTTTTATTCCCAACATATGCCAAGTACTGAAAGCGGCGTTTGGTCATATTTGTCCCAAACTCCCATGCAGTTTTCAAAATATCCCAAACATCCCAGATTCGAGGCCTGAGCCATATTTTGGAGCCAAATTCTGGCTCTGTTCACGTATTCGCAGTTTGAAATTGCGACTTTTTTATACCCAACATATGCCGAGTACTGAGTGCGGCGTTTGGTCATATTTGTCCCAAACCCCCCTGCAGTTTTCAAAATATCCCAAACTTCTCAATTTCGAAGCCTGAGCCATGTTTTGGAACCAAATTCTAGCTCTCTGCACGTATTCGCTAGTTGAAATTAGGACTTTTTATACCCAACATATGTCAAGTCCTGAAAGCGGCAGTGAGTCACAATTTGCACAAACTCCCCTGCAGTTTTCAAAATATCCCAAATAGCCCCAATTTCGAGGCCTGAGTCATATTTTGGAGCCAAATTATAGCTCTCTGCACGTATTCGCAGTTTGAAATTGCGACTTTTTTATACCCAGCATATGGCAAGTACTGAAAGCGGCGTTTGGTCACATTTGTCCCAAACCACCCTGCAGTTTTCAAAATATCCCAAATATCACAATTTTGAGGCCTGAGCCATATTTAGGAGCCAAATTCTGGGTCTGTGCACGTATTCGCAGTTTTGTATTACGACTTTTTATACCCAACATATCCCAAGTACTGAAAGCGGCATTGATTCACATTTTGAACAAACTCCCCTGCAGTCTTCGAAATATCCCAAATATCCCAATTTCTAGGCCTGAGCCATATTTTAGAGCCAAATTCGGGCTCTCTGCACGTATTCGCAGATTGAAATTGCGACTTTTTTATATTCAACATATGCCAAGGACTGAAAGCAGAGTTTTGACACATTGGTCCCAATCCCCCCTGCAGTTTTCAAAATATCCCAAACATCCCAATTTCGAGGCCTGAGCCATATTTTGGAGCCAAATTCAGGCTCTATGCAGGTATTCCCAGTTTGAAATTAGGACTTTTTATACCCAACATATCCCAAGTACTGAAAGCGGCAGTGAGTCACATTTTGCACAAACTCCCATGTAGTTTTCAAAATATCCCAAATACCCCAATTTCGAGGCCTGAGTTATATTTTGTAGCCAAATTCTGACTCTCTGCACGTATTCGCAGTTTGAAATTACGACTTTCTATACCAAACATATGCCAATTACTGAAAGCGGCATTTGGTCACATTTGTCCCAAACCTCCCTGCAGTTTTCAAAATATCCCAAACATCCCAATTTCGAGTCCTGAGCCATATTTTGGAGCCAAAAACTGGCTCTACGCAAGAATTCGCAGTTTGAAATTACATCTTTTTATACCCATCATATGCCAAGTCCTGAAAGCGGCAGTGAGTCACATTTTGCACAAACTCCCCTGCAATTTTCGAAATATCCGAAATATCCTAATTTCGAGGAATGAGCCATATTTTGGAGCCAAATTCTGGCCCTCTGCACGTATTGGCAGTTTAAAATTGCGACTTTTTTATACCCAAAATATGCCAAGTACTGAAAGCGGCGTTTGGTCTCATTTGGCTAAATCCCCCTGCAGTTTTCAAAATATCCCAAACATCCCAATTTTAAAGGCCTGAGCCATATTTTGGAGCCAAATTCTGGCTCTCTGCACGTATTCGCAGTTTGAAATTACGATTTTTTATACCCAACATATGCCAAGTACTGAAAACGTCGTTTATTCACATTTGTCCCAAACCTCCCTGCAGTTTTCAAAACATCCCAAACATCCCAATTTCGAGGCCTGAGCCATATTTTGGAGCCAAATTCAGGCTCTCTGCACGTATACGCAGTTTGAAATTGCGACTTTTTTATACCCAACATATGCCAAGTACTAAGAGCGGCATTTGGTCATATTTGTCCCAAACCCCCCTGCAGTTTTCAAAATATCCCAAACTTCCCAATTTCGAGGCCTGAACCATATTTTGGAGCCAAATTCTAGCTCTCTGCACGTATTCGCTAGTTGAAATTACGACTTTTTATACCCAACATATGTCAAGTCCTGAAAGCGGCAGTCATGCAGTCACAATTTGCACAAACTCCCCTGCAGTTTTCAAAATATCCCAAACATCCCAATTTCGAGGCCTGAGCCATATTTTGGAGCCAAATTTAGGCTCTCTCCAAGTATTTGCAGTTTGAAATAACAACTTTTTATACCCAACATATCCCAAGTACTGAAAGCGGCAGTGAGTCACATTTTGCACAAACTCCCATGCAGTTTTCAAAATATCCCAAATATCCCAATTTCGAGGCCTGAGCCATATTTTGGGGCCAAATTCTGGCTCTCTTCACGTATTCGCAGTTTGAAACTACAATTTTTTATACCCAACATATGCGAAGTACTGAATTCGGCGTTTGGTCACATTTGTCCGAAACCTCCCTGCAGCTTTCAAAATATCCCAAATATCCCAATTTCAAGGCCTGAGCCATATTTTGGAGCCAAATTCTGGGTCTCTGCAGGTATTCGCAGTTTGAAATTACGACTTTTTATTCCCAACGTATGCCAAGTACTGAAAGCGGCGTTTGGTCATATTTGTCCCAAACTCCCATGCAGTTTTCAAAATATCCAAAACATCCCAGATTCGAGGCCTGAGCTATATTTTGGAGCAAAATTCTGGCTCTGTTCACGTATTCGCAGTTTGAAATTGCGACTTTTTTATACCCAACATATGCCGAACCTTGAGAGCGGCGTTTGGTCATATTTGTCCCAAACCCCCCTGCAGTTTTCAAAATATCCCAAACTTCCCAATTTCGAAGCCTGAGCCATGTTTTGGAGCCAAATTCTAGCTCTCTGCACGTATTCGCTAGTTGAAATTAAGACTTTTTATACCCAACATATGTCAAGTCCTGAAAGCGGCAGTGAGTCACAATTTGCACAAACTCCCCTGCAGTTTTCAAAATATACCAAATAGCCCCAATTTCGAGGCCTGAGTCATATTTTGGAGCCAAATTATAGCTCTCTGCACGTATTCGCAGTTTGAAATTGCGACTTTTTTATACCCAGCATATGCCAAGTACTGAGAGCGGCGTTTGTCATATATGTCCCAAACCCCCCTTCAGTTTTCAAAATATCCAAAACGTCCCAATTTCGAGGCCTGAGCCATATTTTGGATCCAAATTCAGGCTCTCTGCACGTATTTGCAGTTTGAAATTGCGACTTTTTTTATACCCAACATATGCCAAGTACTGAAAGCGGCGTTTGGTCACATTTGTCCCAAACCTCCCTGCAGCTTTCAAAATATCCCAAATATCCCAATTTCGAGGCCGGAGCCATATTTTGGAGCCAAATTCAGGCTCTCTGCACGTACTCGCAGTTCGAAATTACGACTTTTTATTCCCAACATATGCCAAGTACTGAAAATGGCGTTTGGTCATATTTGTCCCAAACTCCCATGCAGTTTTCAAAATATCCCAAACATCCCAGATTCGAGGCCTGAGCCATATTTTGGAGCCAAATTCTGGCTCTGTTCACGTATTCGCAGTTTGAAATTGCGACTTTTTTATACCCAACATATGCCGAGTACTGAGTGCGGCGTTTGGTCATATTTGTCCCAAACCCCCCTGCAGTTTTCAAAATATCCCAAACTTCTCAATTTCGAAGCCTGAGCCATGTTTTGGAACCAAATTCTAGCTCTCTGCACGTATTCGCTAGTTGAAATTAGGACTTTTTATACCCAACATATGTCAAGTCCTGAAAGCGGCAGTGAGTCACAATTTGCACAAACTCCCCTGCAGTTTTCAAAATATCCCAAATAGCCCCAATTTCCAGGCCTGAGTCATATTTTGGAGCCAAATTATAGCTCTCTGCACGTATTCGCAGTTTGAAATTGCGACTTTTTTATACCCAGCATATGGCAAGTACTGAAAGCGGCGTTTGGTCACATTTGTCCCAAACCACCCTGCAGTTTTCAAAATATCCCAAATATCACAATTTTGAGGCCTGAGCCATATTTAGGAGCCAAATTCTGGGTCTGTGCACGTATTCGCAGTTTTGTATTACGACTTTTTATACCCAACATATCCCAAGTACTGAAAGCGGCATTGATTCACATTTTGAACAAACTCCCCTGCAGTCTTCGAAATATCCCAAATATCCCAATTTCTAGGCCTGAGCCATATTTTAGAGCCAAATTCGGGCTCTCTGCACGTATTCGCAGATTGAAATTGCGACTTTTTTATATTCAACATATGCCAAGCACTGAAAGCAGAATTTTGACACATTGGTCCCAATCCCCCCTGCAGTTTTCAAAATATCCCAAACATCCCAATTTCGAGGCCTGAGCCATATTTTGGAGCCAAATTCAGGCTCTATGCAGGTATTCCCAGTTTGAAATTAGGACTTTTTATACCCAACATATCCCAAGTACTGAAAGCGGCAGTGAGTCACATTTTGCACAAACTCCCATGTAGTTTTCAAAATATCCCAAATACCCCAATTTCGAGGCCTGAGTTATATTTTGTAGCCAAATTCTGACTCTCTGCACGTATTCACAGTTTGAAATTACGACTTTCTATACCAAACATATGCCAAGTACTGAAAGCGGCATTTGGTCACATTTGTCCCAAACCTCCCTGCAGTTTTCAAAATATCCCAAACATCCCAATTTCGAGTCCTGAGCCATATTTTGGAGCCAAAAACTGGCTCTACGCAAGAATTCGCAGTTTGAAATTACATCTTTTTATACCCAACATATGCCAAGTCCTGAAAGCGGCAGTGAGTCACATTTTGCACAAACTCCCCTGCAATTTTCGAAATATCCGAAATATCCTAATTTCGAGGAATGAGCCATATTTTGGAGCCAAATTCTGGCCCTCTGCACGTATTGGCAGTTTAAAATTGCAACTTTTTTATACCCAAAATATGCCAAGTACTGAAAGCGGCGTTTGGTCTCATTTGGCTAAATCCCCCTGCAGTTTTCAAAATATCCCAAACATCCCAATTTTAAAGGCCTGAGCCATATTTTGGAGCCAAATTCTGGCTCTCTGCACGTATTCGCAGTTTGAAAATACGATTTTTTATACCCAACATATGCCAAGTACTGAAAACGTCGTTTATTCACATTTGTCCCAAACCTCCCTGCAGTTTTCAAAACATCCCAAACATCCCAATTTCGAGGCCTGAGCCATATTTTGGAGCCAAATTCAGGCTCTCTGCACGTATACGCAGTTTGAAATTGCGACTTTTTTATACCCAACATATGCCAAGTACTAAGAGCGGCATTTGGTCATATTTGTCCCAAACCCCCCTGCAGTTTTCAAAATATCCCAAACTTCCCAATTTCGAGGCCTGAACCATATTTTGGAGCCAAATTCTAGCTCTCTGCACGTATTCGCTAGTTGAAATTACGACTTTTTATACCCAACATATGTCAAGTCCTGAAAGCGGCAGTCAGTCACAATTTGCACAAACTCCCCTGCAGTTTTCAAAATATCCCAAACATCCCAATTTCGAGGCCTGAGCCATATTTTGGAGCCAAATTTAGGCTCTCTCCAAGTATTTGCAGTTTGAAATAACAACTTTTTATACCCAACATATCCCAAGTACTGAAAGCGGCAGTGAGTCACATTTTGCACAAACTCCCATGCAGTTTTCAAAATATCCCAAATATCCCAATTTCGAGGCCTGAGCCATATTTTGGGGCCAAATTCTGGCTCTCTTCACGTATTCGCAGTTTGAAACTACAATTTTTTATACCCAACATATGCGAAGTACTGAATTCGGCGTTTGGTCACATTTGTCCGAAACCTCCCTGCAGTTTTCAAAGTATCCCAAACATCCCAATATCGAGGCCTGACCCATATTTTTGAGCCAAATTCTGGCTCTCTGCACGTATTCGCAGTTTGAAAATACGTCTTTTTATACCCAACATATGCCAAGTCCTGAATGCAGCGTTTGGTCACATTTGTCCCAATCCCACCTGCAGTTTTCAAAATATCCCAAACTTCCCAATTTCGAGGCCTGAGCCATATTTTGGAGCCAAATTCTGGCTCTCTGCACGTATTCGCAGTTTTAAATTACGACTTTTTATACCCAACATATGCCAAGTACTGAAAGCGGCGTTTGGTTATATTTGTCCCAAACTCCCCTGCAGTTTTCAAAATATCCCAAACATCTCAATTTCGGGGCCTGAGCTATACTTTTGAGCCAAATTCTGGCTCTCTGCACGTATTCGCAGTTTTAAATTACGACTTTTTATACCCAACATATGCCAAGTACTGAAAGCGGCGTTTGGTTATATTTGTCCCAAACCCCCCTGCAGTTTTCAAAATATCCCAAACTTATCAATTTCGAGGCCTGAGCCATATTTTGGAGCCAAATTCTAGCTCTCTGTAGGTATTCGCAGTTTGAAATTACGACTTTTTATACCCAACATATGCCAAGTACTGAAGGCGGCGTTTGGTCATTTTTGTCCCAAACTCCCCTGCAGTTTTCAAAATATCCCAAACATCCCAATTTCGAAAGCCTGAGCCATATTTTGTAGCCAAATTCTGGCTCTGTTCACGTATTTGCAGTTTGAAATTGCGACTTTTTTATACCCAACATATTCCGAGTACTGAGAGCGGCGTTTGGACATATTTGTCCCAAACCCCCCTGCAGTTTTCAAAATATCCCAAACTTCCCAATTTCGAGGCCTGAGCCGTGTTTTGGAGCGAAATTCTAGCTCTCTGCACGTATTCGCTAGTTGAAATTAAGACTTTTTATACCCAACATATGTCAAGTCCTGAAAGCGGCAGTGAGTCACAATTTGCACAAGCTCCCCTGCAGTTTTCAAAATATCCCAAATAGCCCCAATTTCGAGGCCTGAGTCATATTTTGGAGCCAAATTTTGGCTCTCTGCACATATTCGCTGTTTGAAATTGCGACTTTTTTATACCCGACATATGCCAAGTACTGAAAGCAGCGTTTTGACGCATTGGTCCTAATCCCCCCCTGCAGTTTTCAAAATATCCCAAACATCCCAATTTCGAGGCCTGAGCCATATTTTGTAGCCAAATTCAGGCTCTCTGCAGGTATTCCCAGTTTGAAATTACGAATTTTTATACCCAACATATCCCAAGTACTGAAAGCGGCAGTGAGTCACATTTGGCACAAACTCCAATGTAGTTTTCAAAATATCCCAAATACCCCAATTTCGAGGCCTGAGCCATATTTTGTAGCCAAATTCTGGCTCTCTGCACGTATTCGCAGTTTGAATTTACGACTTTTAATACGAAACATATGCCAAGTACTGAGAGCGGCGTTTGTCATATTTGTCCCAAACCCCCCTTCAGTTTTCAAAATATCCAAAACGTCCCAATTTCGAGGCCTGAGCCATATTTTGAAGCCAAACTCTGGCTCTATGCACGTATTCGCAGTTTGAAATTACGAATTTTTATACCCAACATATGCCAAGTACTGAAAGCGGCAGTGAGTCACAATTTGCACAAACTCCCGTGCAGTTTTCAAAATACCCCCAAATATCCCAATTTCGAGGCCTGAGCCATATTTTGGAGCAAAATTCTGTCTCTCTGCACGTATTCGCAGTTTGAAATTACGACTTTTTATACCCAACATATGCCAAGTACTGAAAGCGACGTTTGGTCACATTTGTCCTACACCTCCCTGCAGATTTCAAAATATCACAAACATCCCAATTTGGAGGCCTGAGCCATAATTTGGAGCCAAATTCTGGCTCTCTGCACGTATTCGCTGTTTGATATTACGACTTTTTATACCCAACATATGCTAAGTACTGAAAGCGGCAGTGAGTAACATTTTGCACAAACTCCCCTGCAGTTTTCAAAATATCCCAAACATCTCAATTTCGAGGCCTGAGCCATATTTTGGAGCCAAATTCTAGCTCTCTGCAAGTATTCGCTGTTTGAAATTACGACTTTTTATACCCAACATACGTGAAGTACTGAAAGAGGCGTTTGGTCATATTTGTCCCAAACCTCCCTGCAGTTTTCAAAATATCCCAAACATACCAATTTCGAGGCCTGAGCCATATTTTGGATCCAAATTCAGGCTCTCTGCACGTATTTGCAGTTTGAAATTGCGACTTTTTTTATACCCAACATATGCCAAGTACTGAAAGCGGCGTTTGGTCACATTTGTCCCAAACCTCCCTGCAGCTTTCAAAATATCCCAAATATCCCAATTTCGAGGCCGGAGCCATATTTTGGAGCCAAATTCAGGCTCTCTGCACGTACTCGCAGTTCGAAATTACGACTTTTTATTCCCAACATATGCCAAGAACTGAAAGCGGCGTTTGGTCATATTTGTCCCAAACTCCCATGCAGTTTTCAAAATATCCCAAACATCCCAGATTCGAGGCCTGAGCCATATTTTGGAGCCAAATTCTGGCTCTGTTCACGTATTCGCAGTTTGAAATTGCGACTTTTTTATACCCAACATATGCCGAGTACTGAGTGCGGCGTTTGGTCATATTTGTCCCAAACCCCCCTGCAGTTTTCAAAATATCCCAAACTTCTCAATTTCGAAGCCTGAGCCATGTTTTGGAACCAAATTCTAGCTCTCTGCACGTATTCGCTAGTTGAAATTAGGACTTTTTATACCCAACATATGTCAAGTCCTGAAAGCGGCAGTGAGTCACAATTTGCACAAACTCCCCTGCAGTTTTCAAAATATCCCAAATAGCCCCAATTTCGAGGCCTGAGTCATATTTTGGAGCCAAATTATAGCTCTCTGCACGTATTCGCAGTTTGAAATTGCGACTTTTTTATACCCAGCATATGGCAAGTACTGAAAGCGGCGTTTGGTCACATTTGTCCCAAACCACCCTGCAGTTTTCAAAATATCCCAAATATCACAATTTTGAGGCCTGAGCCATATTTAGGAGCCAAATTCTGGGTCTGTGCACGTATTCGCAGTTTTGTATTACGACTTTTTATACCCAACATATCCCAAGTACTGAAAGCGGCATTGATTCACATTTTGAACAAACTCCCCTGCAGTCTTCGAAATATCCCAAATATCCCATTTTCTAGGCCTGAGCCATATTTTAGAGCCAAATTCGGGCTCTCTGCACGTATTCGCAGATTGAAATTGCGACTTTTTTATATTCAACATATGCCAAGTACTGAAAGCAGCGTTTTGACACATTGGTCCCAATCCCCCCTGCAGTTTTCAAAATATCCCAAACATCCCAATTTCGAGGCCTGAGCCATATTTTGGAGCCAAATTCAGGCTCTATGCAGGTATTCCCAGTTTGAAATTAGGACTTTTTATACCCAACATATCCCAAGTACTGAAAGCGGCAGTGAGTCACATTTTGCACAAACTCCCATGTAGTTTTCAAAATATCCCAAATACCCCAATTTCGAGGCCTGAGTTATATTTTGTAGCCAAATTCTGACTCTCTGCACGTATTCGCAGTTTGAAATTACGACTTTCTATACCAAACATATGCCAAGTACTGAAAACGGCGTTTGGTCACATTTGTCCCAAACCTCCCTGCCGTTTTCAAAATATCCCAAACATCCCAATTTCGAGTCCTGAGCCATATTTTGGAGCCAAAAACTGGCTCTACGCAAGAATTCGCAGTTTGAAATTACATCTTTTTATACCCAACATATGCCAAGTCCTGAAAGCGGCAGTGAGTCACATTTTGCACAAACTCCCCTGCAATTTTCGAAATATCCGAAATATCCTAATTTCGAGGAATGAGCCATAATTTGGAGACAAATTCTGGCTCTCTGCACGTATTGGCAGTTTAAAATTGCGACTTTTTTATACCCAAAATATGCCAAGTACTGAAAACGGCGTTTATTCACATTTGTCCCAAACCTCCCTGCAGTTTTCAAAATATCCCAAACATCCCAATTTCGAGGCCAGAGCCATATTTTGTTGCCAAATTCTTGATCTCTGCATGTATTCGCAGTTTGATATTACGACTTTTTATACCCAACCTATGCCAAGTATTGAAAGCAGCGGTGAGTCACATTTTGCTCAACCCCCTCCCCCCCGCAGTTTTCAAAATATCCCAAACATCCCAATTTCGAGGCCTGAGCCATATTTTGGAGCCAAATTCTGTCTCTATGCACGTATTCGCAGTTTAAAATTATGACTTTTTATACCCAACATATGCCAAGTCCTGAGAGCGGCAGTGAGTCACATTTTGCACAAACTCCCCTGCAGTTTCCGAAATATCCCAAACATCCCAATTTCGAGTCCTGAGCCATATTTTTGAGCCAAATTCTGGCTCTCTGCACGTGTTCGCAGTTTGAAATTACGACTTTTTATACCCAACATATGCCAAGTACTGTAAGCGGTGTTTGGTCACAATTGTCCCAAACCCAAACGCAGTTTTCAAAATATCCCAAACATCCCAATTTCGAGGCCTGAGCCTTATTTTGGAGCCAAATTCTGGCTCTCTGCACGTATTCGCAATTTGAAATTACGACTTTTTTTACCCAACATATGCAAAGTCCTGAAAGCGACAGTGAGTCACGTTTTGCACAAACTCCCGTGCAGTTTTCAAAATATCCCAAACATCCCAATTTCGAGGCCAGAGCCATATTTTGTTGCCAAATTCTTGATCTCTGCATGTATTCGCAGTTTGATATTACGACTTTTTATACCCAACCTATGCCAAGTATTGAAAGCAGCGGTGAGTCACATTTTGCTCAACCCCCTCCCCCCCGCAGTTTTCAAAATATCCCAAACATCCCAATTTCGAGGCCTGAGCCATATTTTGGAGCCAAACTCTGGCTCTCTGCACGTTTTTGCAGTTTGAAATTACGACTTTTTTATACCCAATATATGCCAAGTACTGAAAGCGGAGTTTGTCACATTTGTCCCAAACCCCCCCTGCAGTTTTCAAAATATCCCAAACATCTCAATTTCGAGGCATGAGCGATATTTTGGAGCCAAATTCTGGCTCTCTGCACGTATTCGCAGTTTGAAATTACTAATTTATATACCCAGCATATGCCAAGTACTGAAAGCGGCGTTTTGTCACATTTGTCACAAACCTCCCTGCAGTTTTCAAAATATCCCAAACATCCCAATTTCGAGGATTGAGCAATATTTTGGAGCCAAATTCTGGCTCTATGCATGTATTCGCAGTTTGAAATTACGACTTTTTATACCCAACATATGCCAAGTCCTGAAAGCGGCAGTGAGTGTAATTTTGCATAAACTCCTTTACAGTTTTCGAAATATCACAAATATCCCAATTTCGAGGCCTCAGCCATATTTTGGAGCCAAATTCTGGCTCTCTGCATGTATTCGCAGTTTGAAAATACGAATTTTTTATATCCAATATATGCCAAGTACTGAAAGCGGCATTTGGTAACATTTGTCCCAAACCCCCCCTGCAGTTTTCAAAATATTCCAAACGTCCCAATTTCAAAGCCTGAGCCATATTTTGGAGCCAAATTCTGGCTCTATGCACGTATTCGCGGTTTGAAGCAACGATATTTTATACCCAACATATGCCAAATCCTGAAAGCGGCAGTGAGTCACATTTTGCACAAACTCCCCTGCAGTTTTCGAAATATCCCAAATATCCCAATTTCAAGGCCTGTGCAATATTTTGGAGCCAAATTCTGGCTCTCTGCACGTATTCGCAGTTTGAAATTACGAATTTATATACCCAACATATGCCAAGTACTGATAGCGGCGTTTCGTCACATTTGTCCCAAACGTCCCTGCAGTTTTCAAAATATCGTCAATATCCCAATTTCGAGGCCTGAGCCATATTTTGGAGCTAAATTCTGGCTCTATGCACGTATTCGCGGTTTGAAATTAGATATTTTTTACCCAACATATGCCAAGTCCTGAAAGCGGCAGTGAGTCACATTTCGCACGAACACCCCTGCAGTTTTCTAAATATCCCAATTTCGAGGCCTGAACAATATTTTGGAGCCAAATTCTGGCTCTCTGCACGTATTCGCAGTTTGAATTTACGACTTTTTTATGCCCAACATATGCCAAGTACTGAAAGCGGCGTTTGGTCACATTTGTCACAAACCCCCCCTGCAGTTTTCAAAATATCTCAAACATCCCAATTTTGAGGCCTGAGCAATATTTTGGAGCCAAATTCTGGCTCTATGCACGTATTCGCGGTTTGAAATTACGACATTTTATACCCAGCATATGCCAAGTCCTGAAAACGGCAGTGAGTCACATTTCGCACAAACTCACCTGCAGTTTTCGAAATATCCCAAATATCCCAATTTTGAGGCCTGAGCCATATTTTGGAGCCAAATTCTGGCTCTCTGCACGTATTTGCAGTTTGAAATTACGACTTTTTTATACCCAACATATGCCAAGTACTGAAAGCGGCGTTTGGTTACATTTGTCGCAAACCTCCCAGCAGTTTTCAAAATATCCCAAACATCACAATATCGAGGTCTGAGCCATATTTTGTAGCCAAATTCTGGCTCTCTGCACGTATTCGCAGTTTGAAATTACGATTTTTATACCCAACATATGCCAAGTACTAAAAGCGGCAGTGAGTCACATTTTGCACAAACTCCCCTGCATTTTTCGAAATATCCCAAGCATCCCAATTTCGAGGCCTGAGCCATATTTTGGAGCCAAACTCTGGCTCTCTGCACATTTTTGCAGTTTGAAATTACGACTTTTTTATACCCAATATATGCCAAGTTCTGAAACCAGAGTTTGGTCACATTTGTCCCAAACCCCCCCCCCTGCAGTTCTCAAAATATCCCAAACATCCCAATTTCGAGGACTGAGCAATATTTTGGAGCCAAATTCTTGCTCTATGCACATATTCGCAGTTTGAAATTACGAATTTTTATACCCAACATATGCCAAGTCCTGAAAGCGGCATTGAGTGTAACTTTGCACAAACTCCATTACAGTTTTCGAAATATCCCAAATATCCCAATGTCGAGGCCTGAGCCATATTTTGGAGCCAAATTCTGGCTCTCTGCACGTATTCGCAGTTTGATATTACGATTTTTATACCCAACATATACCAAGTACTGAAAGCAGCAGTGAGTCACATTTTGCACAAAATCCCCTGCAGTTTTCGAAATATCCCAAACATACCAATTTCTAGGCCTGAGCCATAGTTTGAAGCCAAATTCTGGCTCTTTGCACGTATTCGCATTTTGAAATTACGACTTTTTTATACCCAAATTATGCCTAGTACTGACAGCGGCGTTTGGTTACATTTGTCCCAAACCTCCCAGAAGTTTTCAAAACATCCCAAACATCATAATATCGAGGCCTGAGCCATATTTTGGAGCCAAATTCTGGCTCTCTGCACGTATTCGCAGTTTGATATTTCGATTTTTATACTCAACATATGCCAAGTACTGAATCGGCAGTGAGTCACATTTTGCACAAACTCCCCTGCAGTTTTCGAAATATCCCAAACATCCCAATTTCGAGGCCTGAGCCATATTTTGGAGCCAAACTCTGGCTCTCTGCACGTTTTTGCAGTTTGAAATTACGACTTTTTTATACCCAATATATGCCAAGTACTGAAAGCAGAATTTGGTCACATTTGTCCCAAACCCCCCCTGCAGTTTTCAAAATATCTCAAACATCCCAATTTTGAGGCCTGAGCAATACTTTGGAGCCAAATTCTGGCTCTATGCACGTATTCGCGGTTTGAAATTACGAATACCCAACATATGCCAAGTCCTGAAAGGGGCAGTGAGTCACATTTTGCACAAACTCACCTGCAGTTTTCGAAATATCCCAAATATCCCAATTTTGAGGCCTGAGCCATATTTTGTAGCCAAATTCTGGCTCTCTGCACGTATTCGCAGTTTGAAATTACCACTTTTTTATACCCAACATATGCCAAGTACTGAAAGCGGCGTTTGGTCACATTTGTCTCAATCCCCCCTGCAGTTTTCAAAATATTCCAAACATCCCAATTTCGAGGCCTGAGCCATATTTTGTAGCCAAATTCTGGCTCTCTGCACGTATTCGCAGTTTGAAATTACGACTTTTTTATACCCAATATATGCCAAGTACTGAAAGCGGAGTTTGGTCACATTTGTCCCAAACCCCCCCTGCAGTTTTCAAAATATCCCAAACATCTCAATTTCGAGGCATGAGCGATATTTTGGAACCAAATTCTGGCTCTCTGCACGTATTCGCAGTTTGAAATTACTAATTTATATACCCAGCATATGCCAAGTACTGAAAGCGGCGTTTCGTCACATTTGTCACAAACTTCCCTGCAGTTTTCAAAATATCCCAAACATCCCAATTTCGAAGATTGAGCAATATTTTGGAGCCAAATTCTGGCTCTATGCATGTATTCGCAGTTTGAAATTACGACTTTTTATACCCAACATATGCCAAGTCCTGAAAGCGGCAGTGAGTGTAATTTTGCATAAACTCCCTTACAGTTTTCGAAATATCCCAAATATCCCAAATTCGAGGCCTGAGCCATATTTTGGAGCAAAAATTCTGGCTCTCTGCACGTATTCGCAGTTTGAAAATACGATTTTTTTATATCCAATATATGCCAAGTACTGAAAGCGGCATTTGGTAACATTTGTCCCAAACCCCCCCTGCAGTTTTCAAAATATTCCAAACGTCTCAATTTCAAAGCCTGAGCCATATTTTGGAGCCAAATTCTGGCTCTATGCACGTATTCGCGGTTTGAAGCAACGATATTTTATACCCAACATATGCCAAGTCCTGAAAGCGGCAGTGAGTCACATTTTGCACAAACTCCCCTGCAGTTTTCGAAATATCCCAAATATCCCAATTTCAAGGCCTGAGCAATATTTTGGAGCCAAATTCTGGCTCTCTGCACGTATTCGCAGTTTGAAATTACGAATTTATATACCCAACATATGCCAAGTACTGATAGCGGCGTTTCGTCACATTTGTCCCAAACGTCCCTGCAGTTTTCAAAATATCGTCAACATCCCAATTTCGAGGCCTGAGCAATATTTTGGAACTAAATTCTGGCTCTATGCACGTATTCGCGGTTTGAAATTAGATATTTTTTACCCAACATATGCCAAGTCCTGAAAGCGGCAGTGAGTCACATTTCGCACAAACACCCCTGCAGTTTTTTAAATATCCCAATTTCGAGGCCTGAACAATATTTTGGAGCCAAATTCTGGCTCTCTGCACGTATTCGCAGTTTGAAATTACGACTTTTTTATGCCCAACATATGCCAAGTACTGAAAGCGGCGTTTGGTCACATTTGTCCCAAACCCCCCCTGCAGTTTTCAAAATATCTCGAACATCCCAATTTTGAGGCCTGAGCAATATTTTGGAGCCAAATTCTGGCTCTATGCACGTATTCGCGGTTAGAAATTACGACATTTTATACCCAACATATGCCAAGTCCTTAAAGCGGCAGTGAGTCACATTTCGCACAAACTCACCTGCAGTTTTCGAAATATCCCAAATATCCCAATTTTGAGGCCTGAGCCATATTTTGGAGCCAAATTCTGGCTCTCTGCACGTATTTGCAGTTTGAAAGTACGACTTTTTTATACCCAACATATGCCAAGTACTGAAAGCGGCGTTTTTTTACATTTGTCGCAAACCTCCCAGCAGTTTTCAAAATATCCCAAACATCACAATATCGAGGTCTGAGCCATAATTTGGAGCCAAATTCTGGCTCTCTGCACGTATTCGCAGTTTGATATTACGATTTTTATACCCAACATATGCCAAGTACTAAAAGCGGCAGTGAGTCACATTTTGCACAAACTCCCCTGCATTTTTCGAAATATCCCAAACATCCCAATTTCGAGGCCTGAGCCATATTTTGGAGCCAAACTCTGGCTCTCTGCACGTTTTTGCAGTTTGAAATTACGACTTTTTTATACCCAATATATGCCAAGTACTGAAAGCAGAGTTTGGTCACATTTGTCCCAAACCCCCCCTGCAGTTTTCAAAATATCCCAAACATCCCAATTTCGAGGACTGAGCAATATTTTGGAGCCAAATTCTGGCTCTATGCACATATTCGCAGTTTGAAATTACGACTTTTTATACCCAACATATGCCAAGTCCTGAAAGCGGCAGTGAGTGTAATTTTGCATAAACTCCCTTACAGTTTTCAAAATATCCCAAATATCCCAATTTCGAGGCCTGAGCCATATTTTGGAGCAAAAATTCTGGCTCTCTGCACGTATTCGCAGTTTGAAAATACGATTTTTTTATATCCAATATATGCCAAGTACTGAAAGCGGCATTTGGTAACATTTGTCCCAAACCCCCCCTGCAGTTTTCAAAATATTCCAAACGTCTCAATTTCAAAGCCTGAGCCATATTTTGGAGCCAAATTCTGGCTCTATGCACGTATTCGCGGTTTGAAGCAACGATATTTTATACCCAACATATGCCAAGTCCTGAAAGCGGCAGTGAGTCACATTTTGCACAAACTCCCCTGCAGTTTTCGAAATATCCCAAATATCCCAATTTCAAGGCCTGAGCAATATATTGGAGCCAAATTCTGGCTCTCTGTACGTATTCGCAGTTTGAAATTACGAATTTATATACCCAACATATGCCAAGTACTGATAGCAGCGTTTCGTCACATTTGTCCCAAACGTCCCTGCAGTTTTCAAAATATCGTCAACATCCCAATTTCGAGGCCTGAGCAATATTTTGGAACTAAATTCTGGCTCTATGCACGTATTCGCGGTTTGAAATTAGATATTTTTTACCCAACATAAGCCAAGTCCTGAAAGCGGCAGTGAGTCACATTTCGCACAAACACCCCTGCAGTTTTTTAAATATCCCAATTTCGAGGCCTGAACAATATTTTGGAGCCAAATTCTGGCTCTCTGCACGTATTCGCAGTTTGAAATTACGACTTTTTTATGCCCAACATATGCCAAGTACTGAAAGCGGCGTTTGGTCACATTTGTCCCAAACCCCCCCTGCAGTTTTCAAAATATCTCGAACATCCCAATTTTGAGGCCTGAGCAATATTTTGGAGCCAAATTCTGGCTCTATGCACGTATTCGCGGTTAGAAATTACGACATTTTATACCCAACATATGCCAAGTCCTTAAAGCGGCAGTGAGTCACATTTCGCACAAACTCACCTGCAGTTTTCGAAATATCCCAAATATCCCAATTTTGAGGCCTGAGCCATATTTTGGAGCCAAATTCTGGCTCTCTGCACGTATTTGCAGTTTGAAAGTACGACTTTTTTATACCCAACATATGCCAAGTACTGAAAGCGGCGTTTTTTTACATTTGTCGCAAACCTCCCAGCAGTTTTCAAAATATCCCAAACATCACAATATCGAGGTCTGAGCCATAATTTGGAGCCAAATTCTGGCTCTCTGCACGTATTCGCAGTTTGATACTACGATTTTTATACCCAACATATGCCAAGTACTAAAAGCGGCAGTGAGTCACATTTTGCACAAACTCCCCTGTATTTTTCGAAATATCCCAAACATCCCAATTTCGAGGCCTGAGCCATATTTTGGAGCCAAACTCTGGCTCTCTGCACGTTTTTGCAGTTTGAAATTACGACTTTTTTATACCCAATATATGCCAAGTACTGAAAGCAGAGTTTGGTCACATTTGTCCCAAACCCCCCCTGCAGTTTTCAAAATATCCCAAACATCCCAATTTCGAGGACTGAGCAATATTTTGGAGCCAAATTCTGGCTCTATGCACATATTCGCAGTTTGAAATTACGAATTTTTATACCCAACATATGCCAAGTCCTGAAAGCGGCAGTGAGTGTAATTTTGCAAACACTCCATTACAGTTTTCGAAATATCCCAAATATCCCAATGTCGAGGCCTGAGCCATATTTTGGAGCCAAATTCTGGCTCTCTGCACGTATTCGCAGTTTGATATTACGATTTTTATACCCAACATATGCCAAGTACTAAAGGCGGCAGTGAGTCACATTTTGCACAAAATCCCCTGCAGTTTTCGAAATATCCCAAACATACCAATTTCTAGGCCTGAGCCATATATTGGAGCCAAACTCTGGCTCTCTGCACGTATTTGCAGTTTGAAATTACGACTTTTTTATACATAATATATGCTAAGTACTGAAAGCGGAGTTTGGTCACATATGTCCCAATCCCCCCTGCAGTTTTCAAAATATCCCAAACATCTCAATTTCGAGGCATGAGCCATATTTCGGAGCCAAATTCTGGCTCTCTGCACGTATTCGCAGTTTGAAATTACTAATTTATATACCCAACATATGCAAAGTACTGAAAGCGGCGTTTCGTCACATTTGTCACAAACTTCCCTGCAGTTTTCAAAATATCCCCAACATCCCAATTTCGAGGCCTGAGCCATATTTTAGTGCTAAATTCTGGCTCTCTGCACGTATTCGCGGTTTGAAATTACCATATTTTTTACCCAACATATGCCAAGTCCTGAAAGCGGCAGTGAGACACATTTCGCACAAACTCCCCTGCAGTTTTCTAAATATCCCAAATATCCCAAATTCGAGACCTGAACAATATTTTGGAGCCAAATTCTGGCTCTCTGCACGTATTCGCAGTTTGAAATTACGACTTTTTTATGCCCAACATATGCTAAGTACTGAAAGCGGCATTTGGTCACATTTGTCCCAAACCCCCCCAGCAGTTTTCAAAATATCTCAAACATCCCAATTTTGAGGCCTGAGCAATACTTTGGAGCCAAATTCTGGCTCTATGCACGTATTCGCGGTTTGAAATTACGAATACCCAACATATGCTAAGTCCTGAAAGCGGCAGTGAGTCACATTTCGCACAAACTCACCTGCAGTTTTCGAAATATCCCAAATATCCCAATTTTGAGGCCTGAGCCATATTTTGTAGCCAAATTCTGGCTCTCTGCACGTATTCGCAGTTTGAAATTACCACTTTTTTATACCCAACATATGCCAAGTACTGAAAGCGGCGTTTGGTCATATTTGTCTCAATCCCCCCTGCAGTTTTCAAAATATTCCAAACAACCCAATTTCGAGGCCTGAGCCTTAGTTTGAAGCAAAATTCTGGCTCGCTGCACGTATTCGCAGTTTGAAGTTACGACTTTTTTATACCCAAATTATGCCAAGTACTGACAGCAGGTTTTGGTTACATTTGTCCCAAACCTCCCAGCAGTTTTCAAAATATCCCAAACATCACAATATCGAGGCCTGAGCCATATTTTGGAGCCAAATTCTGGCTTTCTGCAGGTATTCGCAGTTTGATATTACGACTTTTTTATACCCAATATATGCCAAGTACTGAAAGCGGCAGTGAGTCACATTTTGAACAAACTCCCCTGCAGTTTTCGAAATATCCCAAACATCCCAATTTCAAGGCCTGAGCCATATTTTGGAGCCAAATTCTGGCTCTCTGCACGTATTCGCAGTTTGAAATTACGAATTTTTTCTGCCCAACATATGCCAAGTACTGAAAGCGGCATTTGCTCACATTTGTCCCAAACCCCCCCAGCAGTTTTCAAAATATCTCAAACATCCCAATTTTGAGGCCTGAGCAATACTTTGGAGCCAAATTCTGGCTCTATGCACGTATTCGCGGTTTGAAATTACGAATACCCAACATATGCCAAGTCCTGAAAGCGGCAGTGAGTCACATTTCGCACAAACTCACCTGCAGTTTTCGAAATATCCCAAATATCCCAATTTTGAGGCCTGAGCCATATTTTGTAGCCAAATTCTGGCTCTCTGCACGTATTCGCAGTTTGAAATTACCATTTTTTTATACCCAACATATGCCAAGTACTGAAAGCGGCGTTAGGTCACATTTGTCTCAATCCCCCCTGCAGTTTTCAAAATATTCCAAACATCCCAATTTCGAGGCCTGAGCCTTAGTTTGAAGCAAAATTCTGGCTCGCTGCACGTATTCGCAGTTTGAAATTACGACTTTTTTATACCGAAATTATGCCAAGTACTGACAGCAGGTTTTGGTTACATTTGTCCCAAACCTCCCAGCAGTTTTCAAAATATCCCAAACATCACAATATCGAGGCCTGAGCCATATTTTGGAGCCAAATTCTGGCTTTCTGCAGGTATTCACAGTTTGATATTGCGATTTATATACCCAACATATGCCAAGTACTGAAAGCGGCAGTGAGTCACATTTTGAACAAACTCCCCTGCAGTTTTCGAAATATCCCAAACATCCCAATTTCGAGGCCTGAGCCATATTTTGGAGGCAAACTCTGGCTATCTGCACGTATTTGCAGTTTGAAATTACGACTTTTTTATACCCAATATATGCCAAGTACTGAAAGCGGAGTTTGGTCACATTTGTCCCAACCCCCCCTGCAGTTTTCAAAATATCTCGAACATCCCAATTTTGAGGCCTGAGCAATACTTTGGAGCCAAATTCTGGCTCTATGCACGTATTCGCGGTTTGAAATTACGACATTTTATACCCAACATATGCCAAGTCCTGAAAGCGGCAGTGAGTCACATTTCGCACAAACTCACCTGCAGTTTTCGAAATATCCCAAATATCCCAATTTTGAGGCCTGAGCCATATTTTGTAGCCAAATTCTGGCTCTCTGCACGTATTCGCAGTTTGAAATTACCACTTTTTTATACCCAACATATGCCAAGTACTGAAAGCGGCGTTTGGTCACATTTGTCTCAATCCCCCCTGCAGTTTTCAAAATATTCCAAAAATCCCAATTTCGAGGCCTGAGCCTTAGTTTGAAGCCAAATTCTGGCTCGCTACACGTATTCGCAGTTTGAAATTACGACTTTTTTATACCCAAATTATGCCAAGTACTGACAGTAGCGTTTGGTTACATTTGTCCCAAACCTCCCAGCAGTTTTCAAAATATCCCAAACATCACAATATCGAGGCCTGAGCCATATTTTGGAGCCAAATTCTGGCTTTCTGCAGGTATTCGCAGTTTGATATTACGACTTTTTTATACCCAATATATGCCAAGTACTGAAAGCGGCAGTGAGTCACATTTTGAACAAACTCCCCTGCAGTTTTCGAAATATCCCAAACATCCATATTTCGAGGCCTGAGCCATATTTTGGAGCCAAACTCTGGCTCTCTGCACGTATTCGCAGTTTGAAATTACGACTTTTTTATGCCCAACATATGCCAAGTACTGAAAGCGGCGTTTGGTCACATTTGTCCCAAACCCCCCCTGCAGTTTTCAAAATATCTCGAACATCCCAATTTTGAGGCCTGAGCAATATTTTGGAGCCAAATTCTGGCTCTATGCACGTATTCGCGGTTAGAAATTACGACATTTTATACCCAACATATGCCAAGTCCTTAAAGCGGCAGTGAGTCACATTTCGCACAAACTCACCTGCAGTTTTTGAAATATCCCAAATATCCCAATTTTGAGGCCTGAGCCATATTTTGGAGCCAAATTCTGGCTCTCTGCACGTATTTGCAGTTTGAAAGTACGACTTTTTTATACCCAACATATGCCAAGTACTGAAAGCGGCGTTTTTTTACATTTGTCGCAAACCTCCCAGCAGTTTTCAAAATATCCCAAACATCACAATATCGAGGTCTGAGCCATATTTTGGAGCCAAATTCTGGCTCTCTGCACGTATTCGCAGTTTGATATTACGATTTTTATACCCAACATATGCCAAGTACTAAAAGCGGCAGTGAGTCACATTTTGCACAAACTCCCCTGCATTTTTCGAAATATCCCAAACATCCCAATTTCGAGGCCTGAGCCATATTTTGGAGCCAAACTCTGGCTCTCTGCACGTTTTTGCAGTTTGAAATTACGACTTTTTTATACCCAATATATGCCAAGTACTGAAAGC
The DNA here is from genome assembly GCF_040958095.1 of Procambarus clarkii. Classification (NCBI taxonomy): domain Eukaryota; kingdom Metazoa; phylum Arthropoda; class Malacostraca; order Decapoda; family Cambaridae; genus Procambarus; species Procambarus clarkii. The sequence continues at coordinate 5,774,607 of NC_091172.1, forward strand.
AGAGTTTGGTCACATTTGTCCCAAACCCCCCCCTGCAGTTTTCAAAATATCCCAAACATCCCAATTTCGAGGACTGAGCAATATTTTGGAGCCAAATTCTGGCTCTATGCACATATTCGCAGTTTGAAATTACGAATTTTTATACCCAACATATGCCAAGTTGTGAAAGCGGCAGTGAGTGTAATTTTGCAAAAACTCCATTACAGTTTTCGAAATATCCCAAATATCCCAATGTCGAGGCCTGAGCCATATTTTGGAGCCAAATTCTGGCTCTCTGCACGTATTCGCAGTTTGATATTATGATTTTTATACCCAACATATGCCAAGTACTGAAAGCGGCAGTGAGTCACATTTTGCACAAAATCCCCTGCAGTTTTCGAAATATCCCAAACATACCAATTTCTAGGCCTGAACCATATATTGGAGCCAAACACTGGCTCTCTGCACGTATTTGCAGTTTGAAATTACGACTTTTTTATACATAATATATGCTAAGTACTGAAAGCGGAGTTTGGTCACATATGTCCCAATCCCCCCTGCAGTTTTCAAAATATCCCAAACATCTCAATTTCGAGGCATGAGCCATATTTTGGAGCCAAATTCTGGCTCTCTGCACGTATTCGCAGTTTGAAATTACTAATTTATATACCCAACATATGCAAAGTACTGAAAGCGGCGTTTCGTCACATTTGTCACAAACTTCCCTGCAGTTTTCAAAATATCCCCAACATCCCAATTTCGAGGCCTGAGCCATATTTTGGTGCTAAATTCTGGCTCTCTGCACGTATTCGCGGTTTGAAATTACCATATTTTTTACCCAACATATGCCAAGTCCTGAAAGCGGCAGTGAGTCACATTTCGCACAAACTCCCCTGCAGTTTTCTAAATATCCCAAATATCCCAAATTCGAGACCTGAACAATATTTTGGAGCCAAATTCTGGCTCTCTGCACGTATTCGCAGTTTGAAATTACGACTTTTTTATGCCCAACATATGCCAAGTACTGAAAGCGGCATTTGGTCACATTTGTCCCAAACCCCCCCAGCAGTTTTCAAAATATCTCAAACATCCCAATTTTGAGGCCTGAGCAATACTTTGGAGCCAAATTCTGGCTCTATGCACGTATTCGCGGTTTGAAATTACGAATACCCAACATATGCCAAGTACTGAAAGCGGCAGTGAGTCACATTTTGCACAAACTCCCCTGCAGTTTTCGAAATATCCCAAATATCCCAATTTTGAGGCCTGAGCCATATTTTGTAGCCAAATTCTGGCTCTCTGCACGTATTCGCAGTTTGAAATTACCACTTTTTTATACCCAACATATGCCAAGTACTGAAAGCGGCGTTAGGTCACATTTGTCTCAATCCCCCCTGCAGTTTTCAAAATATTCCAAACATCCCAATTTCGAGGCCTGAGCCTTTGTTTGAAGCAAAATTCTGGCTCGCTGCACGTATTCGCAGTTTGAAATTACGACTTTTTTATACCGAAATTATGCCAAGTACTGACAGCAGGTTTTGGTTACATTTGTCCCAAACCTCCCAGCAGTTTTTAAAATATCCCAAACATCACAATATCGAGGCCTGAGCCATATTTTGGAGCCAAATTCTGGCTTTCTGTAGGTATTCACAGTTTGATATTGCGATTTATATACCCAACATATGCCAAGTACTGAAAGCGGCAGTGAGTCACATTTTGAACAAACTCCCCTGCAGTTTTCGAAATATCCCAAACATCCCAATTTCGAGGCCTGAGCCATATTTTGGAGCCAAACTCTGGCTCTCTGTACGTATTTGCAGTTTGAAATTACGACTTTTTTATACCCAATATATGCTAAGTACTGAAAGCGGAGTTTGGTCACATTTGTCTCAAACCCCCCCCCCCCCTTGCAGTTATCAAAATATCCCAAACATCTCAATTTCGAGGCATGAGCCATATTTTGAAGCCAAATTCTGGCTCTCTGCACGTATTTGCAGTTTGAAATTACGACTTTTTTATACCCAATATATGCCAAGTACTGAAAGCGGAGTTTGGTCACATTTGTCCCAACCCCCCCTGCAGTTTTCAAAATATCTCGAACATCCCAATTTTGAGGCCTGAGCAATACTTTGGAGCCAAATTCTGGCTCTATGCACGTATTCGCGGTTTGAAATTACGACATTTTATACCCAACATATGCCAAGTCCTGAAAGCGGCAGTGAGTCACATTTCGCACAAACTCACCTGCAGTTTTCGAAATATCCCAAATATCCCAATTTTGAGGCCTGAGCCATATTTTGTAGCCAAATTCTGGCTCTCTGCACGTATTCGCAGTTTGAAATTACCACTTTTTTATACCCAACATATGCCAAGTACTGAAAGCGGCGTTTGGTCACATTTGTCTCAATCCCCCCTGCAGTTTTCAAAATATTCCAAAAATCCCAATTTCGAGGCCTGAGCCTTAGTTTGAAGCCAAATTCTGGCTCGCTACACGTATTCGCAGTTTGAAATTACGACTTTTTTATACCCAAATTATGCCAAGTACTGACAGTAGCGTTTGGTTACATTTGTCCCAAACCTCCCAGCAGTTTTCAAAATATCCCAAACATCACAATATCGAGGCCTGAGCCATATTTTGGAGCCAAATTCTGGCTTTCTGCAGGTATTCGCAGTTTGATATTACGACTTTTTTATACCCAATATATGCCAAGTACTGAAAGCGGCAGTGAGTCACATTTTGAACAAACTCCCCTGCAGTTTTCGAAATATCCCAAACATCCCAATTTCAAGGCCTGAGCCATATTTTGGAGCCAAATTCTGGCTCTCTGCACGTATTCGCAGTTTGAAATTACGACTTTTTTCTGCCCAACATATGCCAAGTACTGAAAGCGGCATTTGGTCACATTTGTCCCAAACCCCCCCAGCAGTTTTCAAAATATCTCAAACATCCCAATTTTGAGGCCTGAGCAATACTTTGGAGCCAAATTCTGGCTCTATGCACGTATTCGCGGTTTGAAATTACGAATACCCAACATATGCCAAGTCCTGAAAGCGGCAGTGAGTCACATTTCGCACAAACTCACCTGCAGTTTTCGAAATATCCCAAATATCCCAATTTTGAGGCCTGAGCCATATTTTGTAGCCAAATTCTGGCTCTCTGCACGTATTCGCAGTTTGAAATTACCACTTTTTTATACCCAACATATGCCAAGTACTGAAAGCGGCGTTAGGTCACATTTGTCTCAATCCCCCCTGCAGTTTTCAAAATATTCCAAACATCCCAATTTCGAGGCCTGAGCCTTAGTTTGAAGCAAAATTCTGGCTCGCTGCACGTATTCGCAGTTTGAAATTACGACTTTTTTATACCGAAGTTATGCCAAGTACTGACAGCAGGTTTTGGTTACATTTGTCCCAAACCTCCCAGCAGTTTTCAAAATATCCCAAACATCACAATATCGAGGCCTGAGCCATATTTTGGAGCCAAATTCTGGCTTTCTGCAGGTATTCACAGTTTGATATTGCGATTTATATACCCAACATATGCCAAGTACTGAAAGCGGCAGTGAGTCACATTTTGAACAAACTCCCCTGCAGTTTTCGAAATATCCCAAACATCCCAATTTCGAGGCCTGAGCCATATTTTGGAGGCAAACTCTGGCTCTCTGCACGTATTTGCAGTTTGAAATTACGACTTTTTTATACCCAATATATGCCAAGTACTGAAAGCGGAGTTTGGTCACATTTGTCCCAACCCCCCCTGCAGTTTTCAAAATATCTCGAACATCCCAATTTTGAGGCCTGAGCAATACTTTGGAGCCAAATTCTGGCTCTATGCACGTATTCGCGGTTTGAAATTACGACATTTTATACCCAACATATGCCAAGTCCTGAAAGCGGCAGTGAGTCACATTTCGCACAAACTCACCTGCAGTTTTCGAAATATCCCAAATATCCCAATTTTGAGGCCTGAGCCATATTTTGTAGCCAAATTCTGGCTCTCTGCACGTATTCGCAGTTTGAAATTACCACTTTTTTATACCCAACATATGCCAAGTACTGAAAGCGGCGTTTGGTCACATTTGTCTCAATCCCCCCTGCAGTTTTCAAAATATTCCAAAAATCCCAATTTCGAGGCCTGAGCCTTAGTTTGAAGCCAAATTCTGGCTCGCTACACGTATTCGCAGTTTGAAATTACGACTTTTTTATACCCAAATTATGCCAAGTACTGACAGTAGCGTTTGGTTACATTTGTCCCAAACCTCCCAGCAGTTTTCAAAATATCCCAAACATCACAATATCGAGGCCTGAGCCATATTTTGGAGCCAAATTCTGGCTTTCTGCAGGTATTCGCAGTTTGATATTACGACTTTTTTATACCCAATATATGCCAAGTACTGAAAGCGGCAGTGAGTCACATTTTGAACAAACTCCCCTGCAGTTTTCGAAATATCCCAAACATCCCAATTTCGAGGCCTGAGCCATATTTTGGAGCCAAACTCTGGCTCTCTGCACGTATTTGCAGTTTGAAATTACGACTTTTTTATACCCAATATATGCCAAGTACTGAAAGCGGAGTTTGGTCACATTTGTCCCAAACCCCCCCTGCAGTTTTCAAAATATCCCAAACATCTCAATTTCGAGGCATGAGCGATATTTTGGAGCCAAATTCTGGCTCTCTGCATGTATTCGCAGTTTGAAATTACTAATTTATATACCCAGCATATGCCAAGTACTGAAAGCGGCGTTTCGTCACATTTGTCACAAACCTCCCTGCAGTTTTCAAAATATCCCAAACATCCCAATTTCGAGGATTGAGCAATATTTTGGAGCCAAATTCTGGCTCTATGCATGTATTCGCAGTTTGAAATTACGACTTTTTATACCCAACATATGCCAAGTCCTGAAAGCGGCAGTGTGTAATTTTGCATAAACTCCTTTACAGTTTTCGAAATATCCCAAATATCCCAATTTCGAGGCCTGAGCCATATTTTGGAACCAAATTTTGGCTCTCTGCACGTATTCGCAGTTTGAAAATACGATTTTTTTATATCCAATATATGCCAAGTACTGAAAGCGGCATTTGGTAACATTTGTCCTAAACCCCCCCTGCAGTTTTCAAAATATTCCAAACGTCCCAATTTCAAAGCCTGAGCCATATTTTGGAGCCAAATTCTGGCTCTATGCACGTATTCGCGGTTTGAAGCAACGATATTTTATACCCAACATATGCCAAGTCCTGAAAGCGGCAGTGAGTCACATTTTGAACAAACTCCCCTGCAGTTTTCTAAATATCCCAAATATCCCAATTTCAAGGCCTGAGCAATATTTTGGAGCCAAATTCTGGCTCTCTACACGTATTCGCAGTTTGAAATTACGAATTTATATACCCAACATATGCCAAGTACTGATAGCGGCGTTTCGTCACATTTGTCCCAAACGTCCCTGCAGTTTTCAAAATATCGTCAACATCCCAATTTCGAGGCCTGAGCCATATTTTGGAGCTAAATTCTGGCTCTATGCACGTATTCGCGGTTCGCACATATGCCAAGTCCTGAAAGCGGCAGTGAGTCACATTTCGCACAAACTCACCTGCAGTTTTCGAAATATCCCAAACATCCCAATTTCGAGGCCTGAGCCATATTTTGGAGCCAAATTCTGGCTCTCTGCACGTATTTGCAGTTTGAAATTACGACTTTTTTATACCCAACATATGCCAAGTACTGAAAGCGGCGCTTGGTTACATTTGTCGCAAACCTCCCAGCAGTTTTCAAAATATCCCAAACATCACAATATCGAGGTCTGAGCCATATTTTGGAGCCAAATTCTGGCTCTCTGCACGTATTCGCAGTTTGATATTACGATTTTTATACCCAACATATGCCAAGTACTAAAAGCGGCAGTGAGTCACATTTTGCACAAACTCCCCTGCATTTTTTGAAATATTCCAAACATCCCAATTTCGAGGCCTGAGCCATATTTTGGAGCCAAACTCTGGCTCTCTGCACGTTTTTGCAGTTTGAAATTACGACTTTTTTATACCCAATATATGCCAAGTACTGAAAGCAGAGTTTGGTCACATTTGTCCCAAACCCCCCCTGCAGTTTTCAAAATAACCCAAACATCCCAATTTCGAGGACTGAGCAATATTTTGGAGCCAAATTCTGGCTCTATGCACATATTCGCAGTTTGAAATTACGAATTTTTATACCCAACATATGCCAAGTCCTGAAAGCGGCAGTGAGTGTAATTTTGCACAAACTCCATTACAGTTTTCGAAATATCCCAAATATCCCAATGTCGAGGCCTGAGCCATATTTTGGAGCCAAATTCTGGCTCTCTGCACGTATTCGCAGTTTGATATTACGATTTTTATACCCAACATATGCCAAGTACTGAAACGGAAGTGAGTCACATTTTGCACAAAATCCCCTGCAGTTTTCAAAATATCCCAAACATCTCAATTTCGAGGCATGAGCCATATTTTGGAGCCAAATTCTGGCTCTCTGCACGTATTCGCAGTTTGAAATTACTAATTTATATACCCAACATATGCCAAGTACTGAAAGCGGCGTTTCGTCACATTTGTCACAAACTTCCCTGCAGTTTTCAAAATATCTCCAACATCCCAATTTCGAGGCCTGAGCCATATTTTGGTGCTAAATTCTGGCTCTCTGCACGTATTCGCGGTTTGAAATTACCATATTTTTTACCCAACATATGCCAAGTCCTGAAAGCGGCAGAGAGTCACATTTCGCACAAACTCCCCTGCAGTTTTCTAAATATCCCAAATATCCCAATTTCGAGACCTGAACAATATTTTGGAGCCAAATTCTGGCTCTCTGCACGTATTCGCAGTTTGAAATTACGAATTTTTTATGCCCAACATATGCCAAGTACTGAAAGCGGCATTTGGTCACATTTGTCCCAAACACCCCCTGCAGTTTTCAAAATATCCCAAACATCACAATATCGAGGCCTGAGCCATATTTTGGAGCCAAATTCTGGCTCTGCACGTATTCGCAGTTTGATATTACGATTTTTATACCCAACATATGCCAAGTACTAAAGGCCGCAGTGAGTCACATTTTGCACAAACTCCCCTGCAGTTTTCGAAATATCCCAACATCCCAATTTCGAGGCCTGAGCCATATTTTTGAGCGAAATTCTGGCTCTCTGCACGTATTTGCAGTTTGAAATTACGACTTTTTTATACCCAATATATGCCAAGTACTGAAAGTGGAGTTTGGTCACATGTGTCCCCAACCCCCCCTGCAGTTTTCAAAATATTCCAAACATCCCAATTTCGAGGATTGAGCAATATTTTGGAGCCAAATTCTTCCTCTATGCACGTATTCGCAGTTTGAAATTACGACTTTTTATACCCAATATATACCAAGTCCTGAAAGTGGCAGTGAGTGTAATTTTGCACAAACTCCCTTACAATTTTCGAAATATCCCAAATATCCCAATTTCGAGGCCTGAGCCATATTTTGGGGCCAAATTCTGGCTCTCTGCACGTATTCGCAGTTTGATATTACGATTTTTATACCCAACATATGCCAAGTACTGAAAGCGGCAGTGAGTCACATTTTGCACAAACTCCCCTGCAGTTTTCGAATGATCCCAAACATTCCAATTTCTAGGCCTGAGCCATATTTTGGAGCCAAATTCTGGCTCTTTGCACGTATTCGCAGTTTGAAATTACGACTTTTTTATACCAAATTATGCCAAGTACTGTCAGCGGCGTTTGGTTACATTTGTCCCAAACCTCCCAGCAGTTTTCAAAATATCCCAAACATCACAATATCGAGGCCTGAGCCATATTTTGGAGCCAAATTCTGGCTCTTTGCACGTATTCGCAGTTTGATATTTCGATTTTTAATACTCAACATATGCCAAGTACTGAATCGGCAGTGAGTCACATTTTGCACAAACTCCCCTGCAGTTTTCGAAATATCCCAAACATCCCAATTTCGTGGCCTGAGCCATATTTTGGAGCCAAACTCTGGCTCTCTGTACGTATTTGCAGTTTGAAATTACGACTTTTTTATACCCAATATATGCTAAGTACTGAAAGCGGAGTTTGGTCACATTTGTCTCAAACCCCCCCCCCCCCCCCCCTTGCAGTTATCAAAATATCCCAAACATCTCAATTTCGAGGCATGAGCCATATTTTGAAGCCAAATTCTGGCTCTCTGAACGTATTCGCAGTTTGAAATTACGACTTTTTTATACCCAACATATGCCAAGTACTGAAAGCGGCGTTTGGTTACATTTGTCGCAAACCTCCCAGCAGTTTTCAAAATATCCCAAACATCACAATATCGAGGCCTGAGCCATATATTGGAGTCAAATTCTGGCTCTCTACACGTATTTGCAGTTTGATATTACGATTTTTATACCCAACATATGCCAAGTACTAAAAGCGGCAGTGAGTCACATTTTGCACAAACTCCCCTGCAGTTTTCGAAATATCCCAAACATCCCAATTTCGAGGCCTGAGCCATATTTTGGAGCCAAATTCTGGCTCTTTGCACGTATTTGCAGTTTGAAATTACGACTTTTTTACACCCAATATATGCCAAGTACTGAAAGTGGAGTTTGGTCACATATGTCCCCAACCCCCCTGCAGTTTTCAAAATATTCCAAACATCCCAATTTCGAGGATTGAGCAATATTTTGGAGCAAAATTCTGGCTCTATGCACGTATTCGCAGTTTGAAATTACGAATTTTATACCCAACATATGCCAAGTCCTGAAAGCGGCAGTGAGTGTAATTTTTGCACAAACTCCCTTACAGTTTTCGAAATATCCCAAATATCCCAATTTCGAGGCCTGAGCCATATTTTGGAGCCAAATTCTGGCTCTCTTCACGTATTCGCAGTTTGAAATTACGACTTTTTTATGACCAACATATGCCAAGTACTGAGAGCGGCAGTGAGTCACATTTGTCCCAAACCTCCCTGCAGTTTTCAAAATATCCCAAACATCCCAATTACCGAGACCTGAGCCATATTTTGGAGCCAAAGTCTGGCTCTATGCACGTATTCAAAGTTTGAAATTACGAATTTGTATACCCAACATATGCCAGGTACTGAAAGTGGCGTTTGGTCAAATTTGTCCCAAATCTTCCTGCAGTTTTTAAAATATCCCAAACATCCCAATTTCGAGGCCTAAGCCATATTTTGGAGCCAAATTCTGGCTCTCTGCACGTATTCGTGGTTTGAAATTACGACATTTTATACCCAACATATGCCAAGTCCTGAAAGTGGCAGTGAGTCACATTTCGCACAAACTCCCCTGCATTTTTCGAAATATCCCAAATATCACAATTTTGAGGCCTGAGCCATATTTTGGAGCCAAATTCTGGCTCTCTTCACGTATTCGCAATTTGAAATTACGACTTTTTATACCCAACATATGCCAAGGACTGAAAGTGGCGTTTGGACACATTTGTCCCAAACCTCCCTGCTGTTTTCAAAATATCCAAAACATCCCAATTTCGAGGCATGAGCCATATGTTGGAGCCAAATTCTGGCTCTCTGCACATATTCGGTTTTTGAAATTACGACATTTTATACCCAACATATGCCAAGTCTTGAAAGCGGCTGTGAGTCACATTTCGCAAAAACTCCCCTGCAGTTTTCGAAATATCCCAAATATCCCAATTTCGAGGCCTGAGCCATATTTTGGAGCTTAATTCTGGCTCTCTGCACGTATTCGCAGTTTGAAAATACGATTTTTTTATACCCAACATATGACAAGTACTGAAAACAGCGTTTGGTTACATTTGTCCCTAACCACCCTGCAGTTTTCAAAATATTCCAAACATCACAATATCGAGGCCTGAGCCATATTTTGGAGCCAAATTCTGGCTCTCTGCACGTATTCGCAGTTTGATATTACGATTTTAAAATACCCAATATATGCCAAGTACTGAAAGCGGCATTTGGTAACATTTGCCCCAAACCCCCCCTGCAGTTTTCAAAATATTCCAAACATCCTAATTTCAAGGCCTGAGCCATGTTTTGGAGCCAAATTCTTGCTCTATGCACGTATTCGCGGTTTGAAGCAACGATATTTTATACGCAACACATGCCAAGTCCTGAAAGCGGCAGTGAGTCACAATTCGAACAAACTCCCCTGCAGTTTTCGAAATATCCCAAATATCACATTTTCGAGGCCTGAGCAATATTTTGGAGCCAAATTCTGGCTCTCTGCATGTATTCGAAGTTTGAAATTACGAATTTTTATACCCAACATATGCCAAGTACTGAAAGTGGCGTTTGGTCAAATTTGTCCCAAACTTCCCTGCAGTTTTCAAATTATCCCAAACATCCCAATTTCGAGGCCTGAGCCATATTTTGGAGCCAAATTCTGTCAGTTTGCACGTATTCGCTGTTTGAAATTACCACTTTTTTATACCCAACATATGCCAAGTACTGAAAGCGGCGTTTGGTCACATTTGTCTCAATCCCCCCTACAGTTTTTAAAATATCCCAAACATCCCAATTTCGAGGCATGAGCCATATTTTGGAGCCAAATTCTGGCTCTTTGCACGTATTCGCAGTTTGAAATTACGACTTTTTTATACCCAAATTATGCCAAGTACTGACAGCGGCGTTTGGTTACATTTGTCCCAAACCTCCTAGCAGTTTTCAAAATATCCCAAACATCACAATATCGAGGCCTGAGCCATATTTTGGAGCCAAATTCTGGCTCTCTGCACGTTTTCGCAGTTTGATATTTCGATTTTTATACCCAACATATGCCAAGTACTCAAAGCGGCAGTGAATCACATTTTGCATAAACTCCCCTGCAGTTTTCGAAATATCCCAAACATCCCAATTTCGAGGCCTGAGGCATATTTTGGAGCCAAACTCTGGCTCTCTGCACGTATTTGCAGTTTGAAATTACGACTTTTTATACCCAATATATGCTAAGTACTGAAAGCGGAGTTTGGTCACATTTGTCCCAAACCCCCCCTGCAGTTTTCAAAATATCCCAAACATCTCAATTTCGAGGCATGAGCCATATTTTGGAGCCAAATTCTGGCTCTCTGCACGTATTCGCAGTTTGAAATTACTAATTTATATACCCAATATATGCCAAGTACTGAAAGCGGCGTTTTCGTCACATTTGTCACAAACCTCCCTGCAGTTTTCAAAATATCTCAAACATCCCAATTTTGAGGCCTGAGCCATATTTTGGAGCCAAATTCTGGCTCTCTGCATGTATTCGCAGTTTGAAATTACGACTTTTTTATACCCACCATATGCCAAGTACTGACAGCGGCGTTTGGTTACATTTGTGGCAAACCTCCAAGCAGTTTTCAAATATCCCAAACATCACAATATCGAGGCCTGAGCCATATTTTGGAGCCAAATTCTGGCTCTCTGCACGTATTCGCAGTTTGATATTACGATTTTTATACCCAACATATGCCAAGTACTAAAAGCGGCAGTGAGTCACATTTTGCACAAACTCCCCTGCAGTTTTCGAAATATCCCAAACATCCCAATTTCGAGGCCTGAGCCATATTTTGGAGCCAAATTCTGGCTCTCTGCACGTATTTGCAGTTTGAAATTACGACTTTTTTATACCCAATATATGCCAAGTACTAAAAGCGGAGTTTGGTCACATATGTCCCCAACCCCCCTGCAGTTTTCAAAATATCCCAACCATCCTAATTTCGAGGATTGAGCAATATTTTGGAGCCAAATTCTGGCTCTATGCACGTATTCGCAGTTTGAAATTACGACTTTTTATACCCAACATATGCCAAGTCCTGAAAGCGGCAGTGAGTCACATTTCGCACAAATTCCCCTGCAGTTTTCGAAATATCCCAAATATCCCAATTTTGAGGCCTGAGCCATATTTTGGAGCCAAATTCTGGCTCTCTGCATGTATTCGCAGTTTGAAATTACGACTTTTTTATACCCACCATATGCCAAGTACTGAAAGCGGCGTTTGGTTACATTTGTGGCAAACCTCCAAGCAGTTTTCAAAATATCCCAAACATCACAATATCGAGGCCTGAGCCATATTTTGGAGTCAAATTCTGGCTCTCTGCACGTATTCGCAGTTTGAAATTACGACTTTTTATACCCAACATATGCCAAGTCCTGAAAGCGGCAGTGAGTCACATTTTGCACAAACTCCCCTGCAGTTTTCGAAATATCCCAAAACATCCCAATTTCGAGGCCTGAGCCATATTTTGGAGCCAAATTCTGGCTCTCTGCACGTATTTGCAGTTTGAAATTACGACTTTTTTATACCCAATATATGCCAAGTACTAAAAGCGGAGTTTGGTCACATATGTCCCCAACCCCCCTGCAGTTTTCAAAATATCCCAACCATCCTAATTTCGAGGATTGAGCAATATTTTGGAGCCAAATTCTGGCTCTATGCACGTATTCGCAGTTTGAAATTACGACTTTTTATACCCAACATATGCCAAGTCCTGAAAGCGGCAGTGAGTCACATTTCGCACAAATTCCCCTGCAGTTTTCGAAATATCCCAAATATCCCAATTTTGAGGCCTGAGCCATATTTTGGAGCCAAATTCTGGCTCTCTGCATGTATTCGCAGTTTGAAATTACGACTTTTTTATACCCACCATATGCCAAGTACTGAAAGCGGCGTTTGGTTACATTTGTGGCATACCTCCAAGCAGTTTTCAAAATATCCCAAACATCACAATATCGAGGCCTGAGCCATATTTTGGAGTCAAATTCTGGCTCTCTGCACGTATTCGCAGTTTGAAATTACGACTTTTTATACCCAACATATGCCAAGTCCTGAAAGCGGCAGTGAGTGTAATTTTGCACAAACTCCCTTACAGTTTTCGAAATATCCCAAATATCCCAATTTCGAGGCATAAGCAATATTTTGGAGCCAAATTCTGGCTCTCTGCACGTATTCGCAGTTTGAAAATACGATTTTTTTATACCCAACATATGCAAAGTACTGAAAGCGGCGTTTGGTTACATTTGTTCCTAACCTCCCTGCAGTTTTCAAAATATCCCAAACATCACAATATCGAGGCCTGAGCCATATTTTGGAGCCAAATTCTGGCTCTCTGCACGTATTCGCAGTTTGATATTACGATTTTCATTCCCAACATATGCCAAGTACTGAGAGCGGCAGTGAGTCACGTTTTGCACAAACTCCCCTGCAGTTTTCGAAATATCCCAAACATACCAATTTCTAGGCCTGAGCCATATTTTGGAGCCAAACTCTGGCTCTCTGCACGTATTCGCAGTTTGAAATTACGACTTTTTTATATCCAATATATGCCAAGTACTGAAAGCGGCATTTGGTAACATTTGTCCCAAACCCCCCCTTGCAGTTTTCAAAATATTCCAAATATCCCAATTTCGAGGCCTAAGCCATATTTTGGAGCCAAATTCTGGCTCTATGCACGTATTCCCGGTTTGAAGCCACGATATTTTATACCCAACAATATGCCAAGTCCTGAAAGCGGCAGTGAGTCACATTTGTCCCAAACCTCCCTGCAGTTTTCAAAATATCCCAAACATCCCAATTACCGAGGCCTGAGCCATATTTTGGAGCCAAATTCTGGCTCTATGCACGTATTCACTGTTTGAAATTACGACTTATTATACCCAACATATGCCAAGTCCTGAAAGTGGCAGTGAGTCACATTTTGCATAAATTCCCCTGCAGTTTTCGAAATATCCCAAATATCCCAATTTCGAGGCATGAGCAATATTTTGGAGCCAAATTCTGGCTCTCTGCACGTATTCGAAGTTTGAAATTACGAATTTGTATACCCAACATATGCCAAGTACTGAAAGTGGCGTTTGGTCAAATTTGTCCCAAACCTTCCTGCAGTTTTCAAAATATCCCAAACATCCCAATTTCGAGGCCTGAGCCATATTTTGGATCCAAATTCTGGCTCTCTGCACGTATTCGTAGTTTGAAATTACAACTTTTTTATACCCAACATATGCCAAGTACTGAAAGCGGCATTTGGTTACATTTGTCTCAATCCACCCTGCAGTTTTCAATATATCCCTGACATCCCAATTTCGAGGCCTGAGTCATATTTTGGAGCCAAATTCTGGCTCTATGCACGTATTCGCGGTTTGAAATTACGACATTTAATACTCAACATATTCCAAGTCCTGAAAGCGGCAGTGAGTCACATTTCGCACAAATTCCCCTGCAGTTTTCGAAATATCCCAAATATCCCAATTTTGAGGCCTGAGCCATATTTTGGAGCCAAATTCTGGCTCTCTTCACGTATTCGCAATTTGAAATTACGACATTTTATACCCAACAAATGCCAAGTCTTGAAAGCGGCAGTGAGTCACATTTCGCACAAACTGCCCTGCAGTTTTCGAAATATCCTAAATATCCCAATTTCGAGGCCTGAGCCAAATTTTGGAGCTTAAATCTGGCTCTCTGCACGTATTCGCAGTTTGAAATTACGACTTTTTTATACCCAACATATGCCAAGTACTGAACGCGGCGTTTGGTCACATTTGTCCAAAACCCCCCCTGCAGTTTTCAAAATATACCAAACATCCCAATTTCGAGGCCTGAGCCATATTTTGGAGCTAAATTCTGGCTCTATGCACGTATTCGCGGTTTGAAATTACGATATTTTTTACCCAATATATGCCAAGTCCTGAAAGCGGCCGTAAGTCACATTTCACACAAACTCCCCTGCAGTTTTCGAAATATCCCAAATATCCCAATTTCGAGACCTGAACAATATTTTGGAGCCAAATTCTAGCTTTCTGCACGTATTCGCAGTTTGAAATTACGACTTTTTTATGCCCAACATATGCCAAGTAATGAAAGCGCCGTTTGGTCACATTTGTCTCAATCCCCCCTGCAGTTTTCAAAATATCCCAAACATGCCAATTTCGAGGCCTGAGCCATATATTGGAGCCAAATTCTGGCTCTCTGCACGTATTCGCAGTTTGAAATTACGACTTTTTTATGCCCAACATATGCCAAGTACTGAAAGAGGCGTTTGGTTACATTTGTCGCAAACCTCACAGCAGTTTTCAAAATATCCCAAACATCACAATATCGAGGCCTGAGCCATATTTTGGAGCCAAATTCTGGCTCTCTGCACGTATTCGCAGTTTGAAATTACCACTTTTTTTTACCCAACATATGCCAAGTACTGAAAGCGGCGTTTGGTTACATTTGTCTCAATCCTCCCTGCAGTTTCAAAATATCCCAAACATCCAATTTCGAGGCAGGAGCCATATTTTGGAGCCAAATTCAGGCTCTTTGCACGTATTCGCAGTTTGAAATTACGACTTTTTTATACCCAACATATGCCAAGTACTGACAGCGGAGTTTGGTCACATTTGTCCCAAACCCCCCCTGCTGTTTTCAAATTATCCCAAACATCCCAATTTCGAGGCATGAGCCATATTTTGGAGCCAAATTTCGGCTCTCTTCACGTATTCGCAGTATGAAATTACGAATTTATATACCCAACATATGCCAAGTACTGAAAGCGGCGTTTCATCACATTTGTCCCAAACCTCCCTGCAGTTTTCAAAAAATCCCAAACATCCCAATTTCGAGGCCTGAGCCATATTTTGGAGCCAAATTCTGGCTCTTTGCACGTATTCGCATTTTGAAATTACGACTTTTTTATACCCAACATATGCCAAGTACTGAAAGCAACAGTGAGTCACATTTTGCACAAAGTCCCCTGCAGTTTTCAAAATATCCCAAACATCCCAATTTCGAGGCCTGAGCCAAATTTTGGAGCTAAATTCTGGCTATATGCACGTATTCGCGGTGTGAATTTACGATATTTTATACCCAACATATGCCAAGTCCTGAAAGTGGCAGTGAGTCACATTTTGCATAAATTCCCCTGCAGTTTTCGAAATATCCCAAATATCCCAATTTCGAGGCCTGAGCAATATTTTGGAGCCAAATTCTGGCTCTCTGCACGTATTCGAAGTTTGAAATTACGAATTTGTATACCCAACATATGCCAAGTACTGAAAGTGGCGTTTTTTCAAATTTGTCCCAAACCTTCCTGCAGTTTTCAAAATATCCCAAACATCCCAATTTCGAGGCCTGAGCCATATTTTGGATCCAAATTCTGGCTCTCTGCACGTATTCGTAGTTTGAAATTACAACTTTTTTATACCCAACATATGCCAAGTACTGAAAGCGGCATTTGGTTACATTTGTCTCAATCCACCCTGCAGTTTTCAATATATCCCTGACATCCCAATTTCGAGGCCTGAGTCATATTTTGGAGCCAAATTCTGGCTCTATGCACGTATTCGCGGTTTGAAATTACGACATTTAATACTCAACATATTCCAAGTCCTGAAAGCGGCAGTGAGTCACATTTCGCACAAATTCCCCTGCAGTTTTCGAAATATCCCAAATATCCCAATTTTGAGGCCTGAGCCATATTTTGGAGCCAAATTCTGGCTCTCTTCACGTATTCGCAATTTGAAATTACGACATTTTATACCCAACAAATGCCAAGTCTTGAAAGCGGCAGTGAGTCACATTTCGCACAAACTGCCCTGCAGTTTTCGAAATATCCAAAATATCCCAATTTCGAGGCCTGAGCCAAATTTTGGAGCTTAAATCTGGCTCTCTGCACGTATTCGCAGTTTGAAATTACGACTTTTTTATACCCAACATATGCCAAGTACTGAACGCGGCGTTTGGTCACATTTGTCCAAAACCCCCCCTGCAGTTTTCAAAATATACCAAACATCCCAATTTCGAGGCCTGAGCCATATTTTGGAGCTAAATTCTGGCTCTATGCACGTATTCGCGGTTTGAAATTACGATATTTTTTACCCAATATATGCCAAGTCCTGAAAGCGGCCGTAAGTCACATTTCACACAAACTCCCCTGCAGTTTTCTAAATATCCCAAATATCCCAATTTCGAGACCTGAACAATATTTTGGAGCCAAATTCTAGCTTTCTGCACGTATTCGCAGTTTGAAATTACGACTTTTTTATGCCCAACATATGCCAAGTAATGAAAGCGCCGTTTGGTCACATTTGTCTCAATCCCCCCTGCAGTTTTCAAAATATCCCAAACATGCCAATTTCGAGGCCTGAGCCATATATTGGAGCCAAATTCTGGCTCTCTGCACGTATTCGCAGTTTGAAATTACGACTTTTTTATGCCCAACATATGCCAAGTACTGAAAGAGGCGTTTGGTTACATTTGTCGCAAACCTCACAGCAGTTTTCAAAATATCCCAAACATCACAATATCGAGGCCTGAGCCATATTTTGGAGCCAAATTCTGGCTCTCTGCACGTATTCGCAGTTTGAAATTACCACTTTTTTTTTAACCAACATATGCCAAGTACTGAAAGCGGCGTTTGGTTACATTTGTCTCAATCCTCCCTGCAGTTTTCAAAATATCCCAAACATCCCAATTTCGAGGCAGGAGCCATATTTTGGAGCCAAATTCAGGCTCTTTGCACGTATTCGCAGTTTGAAATTACGACTTTTTTATACCCAACATATGCCAAGTACTGACAGCGGAGTTTGGTCACATTTGTCCCAAACCCCCCCTGCTGTTTTCAAATATCCCAAACATCCCAATTTCGAGGCCATGAGCCATATTTTGGAGCCAAATTTCGGCTCTCTTCACGTATTCGCAGTATGAAATTACGAATTTATATACCCAACATATGCCAAGTACTGAAAGCGGCGTTTCATCACATTTGTCCCAAACCTCCCTGCAGTTTTCAAAAAATCCCAAACATCCCAATTTCGAGGCCTGAGCCATATTTTGGAGCCAAATTCGGCTCTTTGCACGTATTCGCATTTTGAAATTACGACTTTTTTATACCCAACATATGCCAAGTACTGAAAGCAACAGTGAGTCACATTTTGCACAAAGTCCCCTGCAGTTTTCAAAATATCCCAAACATCCCAATTTCGAGGCCTGAGCCAAATTTTGGAGCTAAATTCTGGCTATATGCACGTATTCGCGGTGTGAATTTACGATATTTTATACCCCAACATATGCCAAGTCCTGAAAGTGGCAGTGAGTCACATTTTGCATAAATTCCCCTGCAGTTTTCGAAATATCCCAAATATCCCAATTTCGAGGCCTGAGCAATATTTTGGAGCCAAATTGTGGCTCTCTGCACGTATTCGAAGTTTGAAATTACGAATTTGTATACCCAACATATGCCAAGTACTGAAAGTGGCGTTTTTTCAAATTTGTCCCAAACCTTCCTGCAGTTTTTCAAAATATCCCAAACATCCCAATTTCGAGGCCTGAGCCATATTTTGGATCCAAATTCTGGCTCTCTGCACGTATTCGTAGTTTGAAATTACAACTTTTTATACCCAACATATGCCAAGTACTGAAAGCGGCATTTGGTTACATTTGTCTCAATCCACCCTGCAGTTTTCAATATATCCCTGACATCCCAATTTCGAGGCCTGAGTCATATTTTGGAGCCAAATTCTGGCTCTATGCACGTATTCGCGGTTTGAAATTACGACATTTAATACTCAACATATTCCAAGTCCTGAAAGCGGCAGTGAGTCACATTTCGCACAAATTCCCCTGCAGTTTTCGAAATATCCCAAATATCCCAATTTTGAGGCCTGAGCCATATTTTGGAGCCAAATTCTGGCTCTCTTCACGTATTCGCAATTTGAAATTACGACATTTTATACCCAACAAATGCCAAGTCTTGAAAGCGGCAGTGAGTCACATTTCGCACAAACTGCCCTGCAGTTTTCGAAATATCCAAAATATCCCAATTTCGAGGCCTGAGCCAAATTTTGGAGCTTAAATCTGGCTCTCTGCACGTATTCGCAGTTTGAAATTACGACTTTTTTATACCCAACATATGCCAAGTACTGAACGCGGCGTTTGGTCACATTTATCCAAAACCCCCCCTGCAGTTTTCAAAATATACCAAACATCCCAATTTCGAGGCCTGAGCCATATTTTGGAGCTAAATTCTGGCTCTATGCACGTATTCGCGGTTTGAAATTACGATATTTTTTACCCAATATATGCCAAGTCCTGAAAGCGGCCGTAAGTCAACATTTCACACAAACTCCCCTGCAGTTTTCTAAATATCCCAAATATCCCAATTTCGAGACCTGAACAATATTTTGGAGCCAAATTCTAGCTTTCTGCACGTATTCGCAGTTTGAAATTACGACTTTTTTATGCCCAACATATGCCAAGTAATGAAAAGCGCCGTTTGGTCACATTTGTCTCAATCCCCCCTGCAGTTTTCAAAATATCCCAAACATGCCAATTTCGAGGCCTGAGCCATATATTGGAGCCAAATTCTGGCTCTCTGCACGTATTCGCAGTTTGAAATTACGACTTTTTTTATGCCCAACATATGCCAAGTACTGAAAGAGGCGTTTGGTTACATTTGTCGCAAACCTCACAGCAGTTTTCAAAATATCCCAAACATCACAATATCGAGGCCTGAGCCATATTTTGGAGCCAAATTCTGGCTCTCTGCACGTATTCGCAGTTTGAAATTACCACTTTTTTTACCCAACATATGCCAAGTACTGAAAGCGGCGTTTGGTTACATTTGTCTCAATCCTCCCTGCAGTTTTCAAAATATCCCAAACATCCCAATTTCGAGGCAGGAGCCATATTTTGGAGCCAAATTCAGGCTCTTTGCACGTATTCGCAGTTTGAAATTACGACTTTTTTTATACCCAACATATGCCAAGTACTGACAGCGGAGTTTGGTCACATTTGTCCCAAACCCCCCCTGCTGTTTTCAAAATATCCCAAACATCCCAATTTCGAGGCATGAGCCATATTTTGGAGCCAAATTTCGGCTCTCTTCACGTATTCGCAGTATGAAATTACGAATTTATATACCCATCATATGCCAAGTACTGAAAGCGGCGTTTCGTCACATTTGTCCCAAACCTCCCTGCAGTTTTCAAAAATCCCAAACATCCCAATTTCGAGGCCTGAGCCATATTTTGGAGCCAAATTCTGGCTCTTTGCACGTATTCGCATTTTGAAATTACGACTTTTTTATACCCAACATATGCCAAGTACTGAAAGCAACAGTGAGTCACATTTTGCACAAAGTCCCTGCAGTTTTCAAAATATCCCAAACATCCCAATTTCGAGGCCTGAGCCAAATTTTGGAGCTAAATTCTGGCTATATGCACGTATTCGCGGTGTGAATTTACGATATTTTATACCCAACATATGCCAAGTCCTGAAAGTGGCAGTGAGTCCACATTTCGCACAAACTCCCCTGCAGTTTTCGAAATATCCCAAATAACCAAATTTTGAGGCCTGAGCCATATTTTGGAGCCAAATTCTTGCTCTCTGCACGTATTCGAAGTATGAAATTACGAATTTTTATACCCAACATATGCCAAGTACTGAAAGTGGCGTTTGGTCAAATTTGTCCCAAACCTCCTTGCAGTTTTCAAAATATCCCAAACATCCAAATTTCGAGGCCTGAGCCATATTTTGGAGCCGAATTTTGGCTCTCTGCACGTATTCACAGTTTGAAATAACGATTTTTTTATACCCAACATATGCCAAGTCCTCAAAGCGGCAGTGCGTCACATTTCGCACAAACTCACCTGCAGTTTTCGAAATATCCCAAATATCCCTATTTTGAGGCCTGAGCTATATTTGGAGCCAAATTCCGGCTCTCTGAACGTATTCGCAGTTTGAAATTATCACTTTTTTTTACCCAACATATGCCAAGTACTGAAAGCGGCGTTGGTCACATTTGTCTCAATCCTCCCTGCAGTTTTCAAAATATCCCAAACATCCCAATTTCGAGGCATGAGCCAAATTTTGGAGCCAAATTCTGGCTCTTTGCACGTATTCGCACTTTGAAATAACGATTTTTTTATACCCAACATATGCCAAGTACTGACAGCGGAGTTTGGTCACATTTGTCCCAAACCCCCCCTTCAGTTTTCAAAATATCCCAAACATCCCAATTTCGAGGCATGAGCCATATTTTGGAGCCAAATTTCGGCTCTCTGCACGTATTCGCAGTATGAAATTACGAATTTATATACCAAACATATGCCAAGTACTGAAAGTGGCGTTTCGTCACATTTGTCCCAAACCTCCCTGCAGTTTTCAAAAAATCCCAAACATCCCAATTTCGAAGCCTGAGCCATATTTTGGAGCCAAATTCTGGCTCTTTGCACGTATTCGCAGTTTGAAATTACGACTTTTTTATACCCAACATATGCCAAGTACTGAAAGCAACAGTGAGTCACATTTTGCACAAAGTCCCCTGCAGTTTTCAAAATATCCCAAACATCCCAATTTCGAGGCCTGAGCCAAATTTTGGAGCTAAATTCTGGCTCTATGCACGTATTCGCCGTGTGAAATTATGATATTTTATACCCAACATATGCCAAGTCCTGAAAGCGGCAGTGATGTCACATTTCGCACAAACTCCCCTGCAGTTTTCGAAATATCCCAAATATCCAAATTTCGAGGCCTGAGCCATATTTTGGAGCCAAATTTTGGCTCTCTGCAGGTATTCGCAGTTTGAAATTATCACTTTTTTATACCCAACATATGCCAAGTACTGAAAGTAGCGTTTGGTCACATTTGTCTCAATCCACCCTGCAGTTTTCAAAATATCCCAAACATCCCAATTTCGAGGCCTGAGCCATATTTTGGAGCCAAATTCTGGCTCTATGCATGTATTCGCGGTTTGAAATTACGACATTTTATATCCAACATATGCCAAGTCTTTAAAGCGGCAGTGAGTCACATTTCACACAAACTCATCTGCAGTTTTCGAAATATCCCAAATATCCCAATTTCGGGGCCTGAGCCATATTTTGGAGCCAAATTCTGGCTCTCTGCACGTATTCGCAGTTTGAAATTACGACTTTTTTATACCCAACATATGCCAAGTACTGAAAGCGGCGTTTGATCACATTTGTCCAAAACCCCCCTGCAGTTTTCAAAATATCCCAAACATCCCAATTTCGAGGCCTGAGCCATATTTTGGAGCCAAATTCTGGCTCCATGCACGTATTCGCGGTTTGAAATTACGTCATTTTATACCCAACATATGCCAAGTACTGAAAGTGGCATTTGGTCACATTTGTCCCAAACCTCCCTGCAGTTTTCAAAATATCCCAAACATCCCAATTTCGAGGCATGAGCCATATTTTGGAGCCAAATTTTGACTCTCTGCACGTATTCGCAGTTTGAAATTACGAATTAATATACCCAACATATGCCAAGTACTGAAAGCTGCGTTTGGTCACATTTGTCCAAAACCCCCCCATGCAGTTTTCAAAATATCTCAAACATCCCAATTTCGAGGCCTGAGCAATATTTTGGAGCCAAATTCCGGCTCTACGCATGTATTCGCGGTTTGAAATTACAACATTTTATACCCAACATATGCCCAGTCCTGAAAGCGGCAGTGTGTCACATTTCGCACAAACTCACCTGCAGTTTTCAAAATATTCCAAATATCCGAATTTTGAGGCCTGAGCCATATTTTGGAGCCAAATTCTGGCTCTCTGCACGTATTCGCAGTTTGAAATTACCACTTTATTATACCCAACATATGCCAAGTACTGAAAGCAGCGTTTGGTCACATTTGTCTCAATCTCCCCTGAAGTTTTCAAAATATCCCAAACATCCCAATTTCGAGGCCTGAGCCATATTTTGGAGCCAAATTCTGGCTCTCTGCACGTATTCGCAGTTTGAAATTACGACTTTTTTATGCCCAACATATGCCAAGTACTGAAAGCGGCGTTTGGTCACATTTGTCTAAATCCTCCCTGCAGATTTCAAAATATCCCAAACATCCCAATTTCGAGGCATGAGCCATATTTTGGAGCCAAATTCTGGCTCTCTGCACGTATTCGCAGTTTGAAATTACGAATTTATATACCCAACATATGCCAAGTACTGAAAGCGGCGTTTCGTCACATTTGTCCCAAACCTCCCTGCAGTTTTCAAAATATCCCAAACATCCCAATTTCGAGGCCTGGGCCATATTTTGGAGCTAAATTCTTGCTCTATGCACGTATTCGCGGTTTGAAATTACGATATTTTTTACCCAATATATGCCAAGTCCTGAAAGCGGCAGTAAGTCACATTTCACACAAACTCCCCTGCAGTTTTCTAAATATCCCAAATATCCCAATTTCGAGACCTGAACAATATTTTGGAGCCAAATTCTAGCTTTCTGCACGTATTCGCAGTTTGAAATTACGACTTTTTTATGCCCAATATATGCCAAGTAATGAGAGCGGCGTTTAGTCACATTTGTCTCAATCCCCCCTGCAGTTTTCAAAATATCCCAAACATGCCAATTTCGAGGCCTGAGCCATATTTTGGAGCCAAATTCTGGCTCTCTGCACGTATTCGCAGTATGAAATTACGACTTTTTTATGCCCAACATATGCCAAGTACTGAAAGCGGCGTTTGATTTCATTTGTCGCAAACCTCCCAGCAGTTTTCAAAATATCCCAAACATCACAATATCGAGGCCTGAGCCATATTTTGGAGCCAAATTCTGGCTCTCTGCACGTATTCGCAGTTTGATATTACGATTTTTATACCTAACATATGCCAAGTCCTCAAAGCGGCAGTGCGTCACATTTCGCACAAACTCACCTGCAGTTTTCGAAATATCCCAAATATCCCTATTTTGAGGCCTGAGCCATATTTTGGAGCCAAATTCTGGCTCTCTGAACGTATTCGCAGTCTGAAATTACCACTTTTTTATACCCAACATATGCCAAGTACTGAAAGCGGCGTTTGGTCACATTTGTCTCAATCCTCCCTGCAGTTTTCAAAATATCTCAAACATCCCAATTTCGAGGCATGAGCCATATTTTGGAGCCAAATTCTGGCTCTTTGCACGTATTCGCAGTTTGAAATTACGACTTTTTTATACCCAACATATGCCAAGTACTGACAGCGGCGTTTGGTTACATTTGTCCCAAACCTCCCAGCAGTTTTCAAAATACCCCAAACATCACAATATCGAGGCCTGAGCCTTATTTTCTAGCCAAATTCTGGCTCTCTGCACGTATTCGCCGTTTATATTGCGATTTTTATACCCAACATATGCCAAGTACTGAAAGCAGCAGTGAGTCACATTTTGCACAAACTCCCCTGCAGTTTTCGAAATATTCCAAACATCCCTTTTTCGAGTCCTGAGCCATATTTTGGAGCCGAACTCTGGCTCTCTGCACGAATTTGCAGTTTGAAATTTCGACTTTTTTATACCCAATATATGCCAAGTACTGAAAGCGGAGTTTGGTCACATTTGTCCCAAACCCCCCTGCAGTTTTCAAAATATCCCAAACATCCCAATTTCGTAGCATGAGCCATATTTTGGAGCCAAATTGTGGCTCTCTACACGTATTTGCAGTTTGAAATTACAAATTTATATACCCAACATATGCAAAGTACTGAATGCGGCGTTTCGTCAAATTTGTCCCAAACCTCCCTGCAGTTTTCAAAATATCCCAAACATCCCAATTTCGAGGCCTGAGCCATATTTTGGAGCTAAATTCTGGCTCTTTGCACGTATTCGCGGTTTGAAATTACGATATTTTTTACCCAACATATGCCAAGTCCTGAAAGCGGCGTTTGGTCACATTTGTCCCAAACCCCCCTGCAGTTTTCAAAATATCTCAAACATCCCAATTTTGAGGCCTGAGAAATATTTTAGGGCCAAATTCTGGCTCTATCCACGTATTCGCGGTTTGAAATTACGACATTTTATACCCAACATATGCCAAGTCCTGAAAGCGACAGTGAGTCACATTTCGCACAAACTCACCTGCAGTTTTCGAAATATCCCAAATATCCCATTTTTGAGGCCTGAGCCATATTTTGGAGCCAAATTCTGGCTCTCTGCATGTATTCGCAGTTTGAAATTACCATTTTTTTATACCCAACAAATGCCAAGTACTGAAAGCGGCGTTTGGTCACATTTGTCTAAATCCCCCCTGCAGTTTTCAAAATGTCCCAAACATCCCAATTTCGAGGACTGAGCAATATTTTGGAGCCAAATTCTGGCTCTATGCACGTGTTCGCAGTTTGAAATTACGAATTTTTATACCCAACATATGCCAAGTCCTGAAAGCGGTAGTGAGTGTAATTTTGCACAAACTCCCTTGCAGTTTTCGAAATATCCCAAATATCCTAATTTCGAGGCCTGAGCCATATTTTGGAGCCAAATTCTGGCCCTCTGTACGTATTCGAAGTTTGAAACTACGATATTTTTATACCCAACACATGCCTAGTACTGAAAGCGGCGTTTGGTTACATTTGTCCCTAACCTCCCTGCAGTTTTCAAAATATCCCAAACAACACAATATCGAGGCCTGAGCCATATTTTGGAGCCAAATTCTGGCACTCTGCACGTATTCGCAGTTTGATATTACGATTTTTATACCCAATATATGCCAAGTACTGAAAGCGGCAGCGAGTCACATTTTGCACAAACTCACCTGCAGTTTTCGAAATATCCCAAACATACCAATTTCTAAACCTCAGCAATATTTTGGAGCCAAACTCTGGCTCTCAGCACGTATTCACAGTTTGAAATTACGAATTTTTTACACCCAATATATGCCAAGTACTGAAAGTGGCATTTGGTAACATTTGTCCCAAACCCCCACTGCAGTTTTCAAAATATTCCAAACATCCCAATTTCGAGGCCTGAGCCATATTTTGGAGCCAAATTCTGGCTCTATGCACGTATTCGCTGTTTGAAGCTACGATATTTTATACCCAACATATGCCAAGTCCTGAAAGCTGCAGTGAGTCACATTTTGGACAAACTCCCCTGCAGTTTTCGAAATATCCCAAATATCCCATTTTCGAGGCCTGAGCAATATTTTGGAGCCAAATTTTGGCTCACTGCACGTATTCGCAGTTTGAAATTACGACTTTTTTATACCCAACATATGCCAAGTACTGAAAGCAACAGTGAGTCACATTTTGCACAAAGTCCCCTGCAGTTTTCAAAATATCCCAAACATCCCAATTTCGAGGCCTGAGCCAAATTTTGGAGCTAAATTCTGGCTCTATGCACGTATTCGCCGTGTGAAATTACGATATTTTATACCCAACATATGCCAAGTCCTGAAAGCGGCAGTGAGTCACATTTCGCACAAACTCCCCTGCAGTTTTCGAAATATCCCAAATATCCAAATTTTGAGGCCTGAGCCATATTTTGGAGCCAAATTTTGGCTCTCTGCAGGTATTCGCAGTTTGAAATTACCACTTTTTTATACCCAACATATGCCAAGTACTGAAAGTAGCGTTTGGTCACATTTGTCTCAATCCACCCTGCAGTTTTCAAAATATCCCAAACATCCCAATTTCGAGGCCTAAGCCATATTTTGGAGCCAAATTCTGGCTCTATGCACGTATTCGCGGTTTGAAATTACGTCATTTTATACCCAACATATGCCAAGTATTTAAAGCGGCAGTGAGTCACATTTCACACAAACTCCTCTGCAGTTTTCGAAATATCCCAAATATCCCAATTTCGAGGCCTGAGCCATATTTTGGAGCCAAATTCTGGCTCTCTGCACGTATTCGCAGTTTGAAATTACGACTTTTTTATACCCAACATATGCCAAGTACTGAAAGCGGCGTTTGATCACATTTGTCCAAAACCCCCCTGCAGTTTTCAAAATATCCCAAACATCCCAATTTCGAGGCCTGAGCCATATTTTGGAGCCAAATTCTGGCTCTATGCACGTATTCGCGGTTTGAAATTACGTCATTTTATACCCAACATATGCCAAGTACTGAAAGTGGCATTTGGTCACATTTGTCCCAAACCTCCCTGCAGTTTTCAAAATATCCCAAACATCTCAATTTCGAGGCATGAGCCATATTTTGGAGCAAAATTTTGACTCTCTGCACGTATTCGCAGTTTGAAATTACGAATTAATATACCCAACATATGCCAAGTACTGAAAGCTGCGTTTGGTCACATTTGTCCAAAACCCCCCCATGCAGTTTTCAAAATATCTCAAACATCCCAATTTCGAGGCCTGAGCAATATTTTGGAGCCAAATTCTGGCTCTACGCATGTATTCGCGGTTTGAAATTACAACATTTTATACCCAACATATGCCAAGTCCTGAAAGCGGCAGTGTGTCACATTTCGCACAAACTCACCTGCAGTTTTCAAAATATCCCAAACATCCCAATTTCGTGGCCTGAGCCATATTTTGGAGCCAAATTCTGGCTCTCTGCACGTATTCGCAGTTTGAAATTACCACTTTATTATACCCAACATATGTCAAGTACTGAAAGCGGCGTTTGGTCACATTTGTCTAAATCCTCCCTGCAGATTTCAAAATATCCCAAACATCCCAATTTCGAGGCATGAGCCATATTTTGGAGCCAAATTCTGGCTCTCTGCACGTATTCGCAGTTTGAAATTACGAATTTATATACCCAACATATGCCAAGTACTGAAAGCGGCGTTTCGTCACATTTGTCCCAAACCTCCCTGCAGTTTTCAAAATATCCCAAACATCCCAATTTCGAGGCCTGAGCCATATTTTGGAGCTAAATTCTTGCTCTATGCACGTATTCGCGGTTTGAAATTACGATATTTTTTACCCAATATATGCCAAGTCCTGAAAGCGGCAGTAAGTCACATTTTACACAAACTCCCCTGCAGTTTTCTAAATATCCCAAATATCCCAATTTCGAGACCTGAACAATATTTTGGAGCCAAATTCTAGCTTTCTGCACGTATTCGCAGTTTGAAATTACGACTTTTTTATGCCCAACATATGCCAAGTAATGAGAGCGGCGTTTGGTCACATTTGTCTCAATCCCCCCTGCAGTTTTCAAAATATCCCAAACATGCCAATTTCGAGGCCTGAGCCATATTTTGGAGCCAAATTCTGGCTCTCTGCACGTGTTCGCAGTTTGAAATTACGACTTTTTTATGCCCAACATATGCCAAGTACTGAAAGCGGCGTTTGATTTCATTTGTCGCAAACCTCCCAGCAGTTTTCAAAATATCCCAAACATCACAATATCGAGGCCTGAGCCATATTTTGGAGCCAAATTCTGGCTCTCTGCACGTATTCGCAGTTTGATATTACGATTTTTATACCTAACATATGCCAAGTCCTCAAAGCGGCAATGCGTCACATTTCGCACAAACTCACCTGCAGTTTTCGAAATATCCCAAATATCCCTATTTTGAGGCCTGAGCCATATTTTGGAGCCAAATTCTGGCTCTCGGAACGTATTCGCAGTTTGAAATTACCACTTTTTTATACCCAACATATGCCAAGTACTGAAAGCGGCGTTTGGTCACATTTGTCTCAATCCTCCCTGCAGTTTTCAAAATATCCCAAACATCCCAATTTCGAGGCATGAGCCATATTTTGGAGCCAAATTCTGGCTCTTTGCACGTATTCGCAGTTTGAAATTACGACTTTTTTATACCCAACATATGCCAAGTACTGACAGCGGCGTTTGGTTACATTTGTCCCAAACCTCCCAGCAGTTTTCAAAATACCCCAAACATCACAATATCGAGGCCTGAGCCTTATTTTCTAGCCAAATTCTGGCTCTCTGCACGTATTCGCCGTTTTATATTGCGATTTTTATACCCAACATATGCCAAGTACTGAAAGCAGCAGTGAGTCACATTTTGCACAAACTCCCCTGCAGTTTTCGAAATATTCCAAACATCCCTTTTTCGAGTCCTGAGCCATATTTTGGAGCCGAACTCTGGCTCTCTGCACGAATTTGCAGTTTGAAATTGCGATTTTTTATACCCATTATATGCCAAGTACTGAAAGCGGAGTTTGGTCACATTTGTCCCAAACCCCCCCTGCAGTTTTCAAAATATCCCAAACATCCCCATTTCGTGGCATGAGCCATATTTTGGAGCCAAATTCTGGCTCTCTACACGTATTTGCAGTTTGAAATTACGAATTTATATACCCAACATATGCAAAGTACTGAATGCGGCGTTTCGTCAAATTTGTCCCAAACCTCCCTGCAGTTTTCAAAATATCCCAAACATCCCAATTTCGAGGCCTGAGCCATATTTTGGAGCAAAATTCTGGCTCTTTGCACGTATTCGCGGTTTGAAATTACGATATTTTTTACCCAACATATGCCAAGTCCTGAAAGCGGCGTTTGGTCACATTTGTCCCAAACCCCCCCTGCAGTTTTCAAAATATCTCAAACATCCCAATTTTGAGGCCTGAGAAATATTTTAGGGCCAAATTCTGGCTCTATCCACGTATTCGCGGTTTGAAATTACGACATTTTATACCCAACATATGCCAAGTCCTGAAAGCGACAGTGAGTCACATTTCGCACAAACTCACCTGCAGTTTTCGAAATATCCCAAATATCCCTTTTTTGAGGCCTGAGCCATATTTTGGAGCCAAATTCTGGCTCTCTGCATGTATTCGCAGTTTGAAATTACCATTTTTTTATACCCAACAAATGCCAAGTACTGAAAGCGGCGTTTGGTCACATTTGTCTAAATCCCCCCTGCAGTTTTCAAAATGTCCCAAACATCCCAATTTCGAGGACTGAGCAATATTTTGGAGCCAAATTCTGGCTCTATGCACGTGTTCGCAGTTTGAAATTACGAATTTTTATACCCAACATATGCCAAGTCCTGAAAGCGGCAGTGAGTGTAATTTTGCACAAACTCCCTTGCAGTTTTCGAAATATCCCAAATATCCTAATTTCGAGGCCTGAGCCATATTTTGGAGCCAAATTCTGGCCCTCTGTACGTATTCGAAGTTTGAAACTACGATTTTTTTATACCCAACACATGCCTAGTACTGAAAGCGGCGTTTGGTTACATTTGTCCCTAACCTCCCTGCAGTTTTCAAAATATCCCAAACAACACAATATCGAGGCCTGAGCCATATTTTGGAGCCAAATTCTGGCACTCTGCACGTATTCGCAGTTTGATATTACGATTTTTATACCCAATATATGCCAAGTACTGAAAGCGGCAGTGAGTCACATTTTGCACAAACTCACCTGCAGTTTTCGAAATATCCCAAACATACCAATTTCTAAACCTCAGCAATATTTTGGAGCCAAACTCTGGCTCTCAGCACGTATTCACAGTTTGAAATTACGAATTTTTTATACCAATATATGCCAAGTACTGAAAGTGGCATTTGGTAACATTTGTCCCAAACCCCCCCTGCAGTTTTCAAAATATTCCAAACATCCCAATTTCGAGGCCTGAGCCATATTTTGGAGCCAAATTCTGGCTCTATTCACGTATTCGCGGTTTGAAGCTACGATATTTTATACCCAACATATGCCAAGTCCTGAAAGCGGCAGTGAGTCACATTTTGGACAAACTCCCCTGCAGTTTTCGAAATATCCCAAATATCCCATTTTCGAGGCCTGAGCAATATTTTGGAGCCAAATTTTGGCTCACTGCACGTATTCGCAGTTTGATATTGCGATTTTTATACCCAACATATGCCAAGTACTGAAAGCGGCAGTGAGTCACATTTCGGACAAACTCCCCTGCAGTTTTCGAAATATCCCAAACATCCCAATTTCGAGGCCTGAGCCATATTTTGGAGCCAAATTCTGGCTCTCGGCACGTATTCGCAGTTTGAAATTACGACTCTTTTATACCAAATATATGCCAAGTACTGAAAGCGGAGTTTGGTCACATTTGTCCCAAACCCCCCATGCAGTTTTCAAAATATTCCAAACATCCCAATTTCGAGGCCTGAGCCATATTTTAGAGCCAAATTCTGGCTCAATGCACGTATTCGCGGTTTGAAGCTACGATATTTTATACACAACATATGCCAAGTCCTGAAAGCGGCAGTGAGTCACATTTTGCACAAACTCCCCTGCAGTTTTCCAAATATTTCATATATCCCAATTTCGAGTCCTGAACAATATTTTAAAGCCAAATTCTGCCTCTCTGCACGTACTCGCAGTTTGAAATTACGACTTTTTATACCCAACATATGCCAATGCGTTTGGTCACATTTGTCTCAATCCCCCCTGCAGTTTTCAAAATATCCCAAACATCCCAATTTCGAGGCCTGAGCCATATTTTGGAACCAAATTCTGGCTCTCTGCACGTATTCGCAGTTTGAAATTATCACTTTTTTATACCCTACATATGCCAAGTACTGAAAGCAGCGTTTGGTTACGTTTGTCGCAAACCTCCCAGCAGTTTTCAAAATATCCCAAACATCACAATATCGAGGCCTGAGCCATATTTTAAAGCCAAATTCTGGCTCTCTGCACGTATTCGCAGTTTGAAATTACGACTTTTTTATACCAAATATATGCCAAGTACTGAAAGTAGCGTTTGGTCACATTTGTCTCAATCCACCCTGCAGTTTTCAAAATATCCCAAACATCCCAATTTCGAGGCCTAAGCCATATTTTGGAGCCAAATTCTGGCTCTATGCACGTATTCGCGGTTTGAAATTACGTCATTTTATACCCAACATATGCCAAGTATTTAAAGCGGCAGTGAGTCACATTTCACACAAACTCCTCTGCAGTTTTCGAAATATCCCAAATATCCCAATTTCGAGGCCTGAGCCATATTTTGGAGCCAAATTCTGGCTCTCTGCACGTATTCGCAGTTTGAAATTACGACTTTTTTATACCCAACATATGCCAAGTACTGAAAGCGGCGTTTGATCACATTTGTCCAAAACCCCCCTGCAGTTTTCAAAATATCCCAAACATCCCAATTTCGAGGCCTGAGCCATATTTTGGAGCCAAATTCTGGCTCTATGCACGTATTCGCGGTTTGAAATTACGTCATTTTATACCCAACATATGCCAAGTACTGAAAGTGGCATTTGGTCACATTTGTCCCAAACCTACCTGCAGTTTTCAAAATATCCCAAACATCTCAATTTCGAGGCATGAGCCATATTTTGGAGCAAAATTTTGACTCTCTGCACGTATTCGCAGTTTGAAATTACGAATTAATATACCCAACATATGCCAAGTACTGAAAGCTGCGTTTGGTCACATTTGTCCAAAACCCCCCCATGCAGTTTTCAAAATATCTCAAACATCCCAATTTCGAGGCCTGAGCAATATTTTGGAGCCAAATTCTGGCTCTACGCATGTATTCGCGGTTTGAAATTACAACATTTTATACCCAACATATGCCAAGTCCTGAAAGCGGCAGTGTGTCACATTTCGCACAAACTCACCTGCAGTTTTCAAAATATCCCAAACATCCCAATTTCGTGGCCTGAGCCATATTTTGGAGCCAAATTCTGGCTCTCTGCACGTATTCGCAGTTTGAAATTACCACTTTATTATACCCAACATATGCCAAGTACTGAAAGCGGCGTTTGGTCACATTTGTCTAAATCCTCCCTGCAGATTTCAAAATATCCCAAACATCCCAATTTCGAGGCATGAGCCATATTTTGGAGCCAAATTCTGGCTCTCTGCACGTATTCGCAGTTTGAAATTACGAATTTATATACCCAACATATGCCAAGTACTGAAAGCGGCGTTTCGTCACATTTGTCCCAAACCTCCCTGCAGTTTTCAAAATATCCCAAACATCCCAATTTCGAGGCCTGAGCCATATTTTGGAGCTAAATTCTTGCTCTATGCACGTATTCGCGGTTTGAAATTACGATATTTTTTACCCAATATATGCCAAGTCCTGAAAGCGGCAGTAAGTCACATTTTACACAAACTCCCCTGCAGTTTTCTAAATATCCCAAATATCCCAATTTCGAGACCTGAACAATATTTTGGAGCCAAATTCTAGCTTTCTGCACGTATTCGCAGTTTGAAATTACGACTTTTTTATGCCCAACATATGCCAAGTAATGAGAGCGGCGTTTGGTCACATTTGTCTCAATCCCCCCTGCAGTTTTCAAAATATCCCAAACATGCCAATTTCGAGGCCTGAGCCATATTTTGGAGCCAAATTCTGGCTCTCTGCACGTGTTCGCAGTTTGAAATTACGACTTTTTTATGCCCAACATATGCCAAGTACTGAAAGCGGCGTTTGATTTCATTTGTCGCAAACCTCCCAGCAGTTTTCAAAATATCCCAAACATCACAATATCGAGGCCTGAGCCATATTTTGGAGCCAAATTCTGGCTCTCTGCACGTATTCGCAGTTTGATATTACGATTTTTATACCTAACATATGCCAAGTCCTCAAAGCGGCAGTGCGTCACATTTCGCACAAACTCACCTGCAGTTTTCGAAATATCCCAAATATCCCTATTTTGAGGCCTGAGCCATATTTTGGAGCCAAATTCTGGCTCTCGGAACGTATTCGCAGTTTGAAATTACCACTTTTTTATACCCAACATATGCCAAGTACTGAAAGCGGCGTTTGGTCACATTTGTCTCAATCCTCCCTGCAGTTTTCAAAATATCCCAAACATCCCAATTTCGAGGCATGAGCCATATTTTGGAGCCAAATTCTGGCTCTTTGCACGTATTCGCAGTTTGAAATTACGACTTTTTTATACCCAACATATGCCAAGTACTGACAGCGGCGTTTGGTTACATTTGTCCCAAACCTCCCAGCAGTTTTCAAAATACCCCAAACATCACAATATCGAGGCCTGAGCCTTATTTTCTAGCCAAATTCTGGCTCTCTGCACGTATTCGCCGTTTTATATTGCGATTTTTATACCCAACATATGCCAAGTACTGAAAGCAGCAGTGAGTCACATTTTGCACAAACTCCCCTGCAGTTTTCGAAATATTCCAAACATCCCTTTTTCGAGTCCTGAGCCATA
This sequence comes from Procambarus clarkii, assembly GCF_040958095.1. NCBI lineage: Eukaryota > Metazoa > Arthropoda > Malacostraca > Decapoda > Cambaridae > Procambarus > Procambarus clarkii. Next base: position 5,808,365 of record NC_091172.1, read on the forward strand.
TTTTGGAGCCGAACTCTGGCTCTCTGCACGAATTTGCAGTTTGAAATTGCGATTTTTTATACCCATTATATGCCAAGTACTGAAAGCGGAGTTTGGTCACATTTGTCCCAAACCCCCCCTGCAGTTTTCAAAATATCCCAAACATCCCCATTTCGTGGCATGAGCCATATTTTGGAGCCAAATTCTGGCTCTCTACACGTATTTGCAGTTTGAAATTACGAATTTATATACCCAACATATGCAAAGTACTGAATGCGGCGTTTCGTCAAATTTGTCCCAAACCTCCCTGCAGTTTTCAAAATATCCCAAACATCCCAATTTCGAGGCCTGAGCCATATTTTGGAGCAAAATTCTGGCTCTTTGCACGTATTCGCGGTTTGAAATTACGATATTTTTTACCCAACATATGCCAAGTCCTGAAAGCGGCGTTTGGTCACATTTGTCCCAAACCCCCCCTGCAGTTTTCAAAATATCTCAAACATCCCAATTTTGAGGCCTGAGAAATATTTTAGGGCCAAATTCTGGCTCTATCCACGTATTCGCGGTTTGAAATTACGACATTTTATACCCAACATATGCCAAGTCCTGAAAGCGACAGTGAGTCACATTTCGCACAAACTCACCTGCAGTTTTCGAAATATCCCAAATATCCCTTTTTTGAGGCCTGAGCCATATTTTGGAGCCAAATTCTGGCTCTCTGCATGTATTCGCAGTTTGAAATTACCATTTTTTTATACCCAACAAATGCCAAGTACTGAAAGCGGCGTTTGGTCACATTTGTCTAAATCCCCCCTGCAGTTTTCAAAATGTCCCAAACATCCCAATTTCGAGGACTGAGCAATATTTTGGAGCCAAATTCTGGCTCTATGCACGTGTTCGCAGTTTGAAATTACGAATTTTTATACCCAACATATGCCAAGTCCTGAAAGCGGCAGTGAGTGTAATTTTGCACAAACTCCCTTGTAGTTTTCGAAATATCCCAAATATCCTAATTTCGAGGCCTGAGCCATATTTTGGAGCCAAATTCTGGCCCTCTGTACGTATTCGAAGTTTGAAACTACGATTTTTTTATACCCAACACATGCCTAGTACTGAAAGCGGCGTTTGGTTACATTTGTCCCTAACCTCCCTGCAGTTTTCAAAATATCCCAAACAACACAATATCGAGGCCTGAGCCATATTTTGGAGCCAAATTCTGGCACTCTGCACGTATTCGCAGTTTGATATTACGATTTTTATACCCAATATATGCCAAGTACTGAAAGCGGCAGTGAGTCACATTTTGCACAAACTCACCTGCAGTTTTCGAAATATCCCAAACATACCAATTTCTAAACCTCAGCAATATTTTGGAGCCAAACTCTGGCTCTCAGCACGTATTCACAGTTTGAAATTACGAATTTTTTATACCAATATATGCCAAGTACTGAAAGTGGCATTTGGTAACATTTGTCCCAAACCCCCCCTGCAGTTTTCAAAATATTCCAAACATCCCAATTTCGAGGCCTGAGCCATATTTTGGAGCCAAATTCTGGCTCTATTCACGTATTCGCGGTTTGAAGCTACGATATTTTATACCCAACATATGCCAAGTCCTGAAAGCGGCAGTGAGTCACATTTTGGACAAACTCCCCTGCAGTTTTCGAAATATCCCAAATATCCCATTTTCGAGGCCTGAGCAATATTTTGGAGCCAAATTTTGGCTCACTGCACGTATTCGCAGTTTGATATTGCGATTTTTATACCCAACATATGCCAAGTACTGAAAGCGGCAGTGAGTCACATTTCGGACAAACTCCCCTGCAGTTTTCGAAATATCCCAAACATCCCAATTTCGAGGCCTGAGCCATATTTTGGAGCCAAATTCTGGCTCTCGGCACGTATTCGCAGTTTGAAATTACGACTCTTTTATACCAAATATATGCCAAGTACTGAAAGCGGAGTTTGGTCACATTTGTCCCAAACCCCCCATGCAGTTTTCAAAATATTCCAAACATCCCAATTTCGAGGCCTGAGCCATATTTTAGAGCCAAATTCTGGCTCAATGCACGTATTCGCGGTTTGAAGCTACGATATTTTATACACAACATATGCCAAGTCCTGAAAGCGGCAGTGAGTCACATTTTGCACAAACTCCCCTGCAGTTTTCCAAATATTTCATATATCCCAATTTCGAGTCCTGAACAATATTTTAAAGCCAAATTCTGCCTCTCTGCACGTACTCGCAGTTTGAAATTACGACTTTTTATACCCAACATATGCCAATGCGTTTGGTCACATTTGTCTCAATCCCCCCTGCAGTTTTCAAAATATCCCAAACATCCCAATTTCGAGGCCTGAGCCATATTTTGGAACCAAATTCTGGCTCTCTGCACGTATTCGCAGTTTGAAATTATCACTTTTTTATACCCTACATATGCCAAGTACTGAAAGCAGCGTTTGGTTACGTTTGTCGCAAACCTCCCAGCAGTTTTCAAAATATCCCAAACATCACAATATCGAGGCCTGAGCCATATTTTAAAGCCAAATTCTGGCTCTCTGCACGTATTCGCAGTTTGAAATTACGACTTTTTTATACCAAATATATGCCAAGTACTGAAAGCGGAGTTTGGTCACATTTGTCCCAAACCCCCCCCCTGAAGTTTTCAAAATATCCCAAACATACCAATTTCTAGGCCTGAGACATATTTTGGAGCCAAACTCTGGCACTCTGCACGTATTCGCAGTTTGAAAATACGATTTTTTTATACCAAACACATGCCAAGTACTGAAATCGGCGTTTGGTTACATTTGTCCCTAACCTTCCTGCATTTTTCAAAATATCCCAAACATCACAATATCTAGGCCTGAGCCATATTTTGGAGCCAAATTCTGGCTCTCTGCACGTATTCGCAGTTTGAAATTACGATTTTTGTACCCAACATATGCCAAGTACTGAAAGCGGCGTTTGGTGACATTGTCGCAAACCCCCCTGCAGTTTTCAAAATAGCCCAAACATCCCAATTTCGAGGCCTGAGCCATATTTTGGAGCCAAATTCTGGCTCTCTGCACGTATTCGCAGTTTGAAATTACGACTTTTTTATACCCAACATATGCCAAGTACTGAAAGCGGCGTTTGGTCACATTTGTCCCAAACCCCCCTTGCAGTTTTCAAAATATCCCAAACATCCCAATTTCGAGGCCTGAGCAATATTTTGGAGCCAAATTCTGGCTCTATGCACGTATTCGCGGTTTGAAATAACGACATTTTATGCCCAACATATGCCAAGTACTGAAAGCGGCGTTTGGTCACATTTGTCTCAATCCCCCCAGCAGTTTTCAAAATATCCCAAACATCCCAATTTCGAGGCCTGAGCCATATTTTGGAGCCAAATTCTGGCTCTATGCACGAATTCGCGCTTTGAATTTATTATTTTTATACCCAACATATGCCAAGTCCTGAAAGCGGCAGCGAGTCACATTTCGCACAAACTCCCGTGCAGTTTTCGAAATATCACAAATATCCCAATTTCGAGGCCTGAGCCATATTTTGGAGCCAAATTCTGGTTCTCTGCACGTACTCGCAGTTTAAAATTACGACTTTTTATACCCAACATATGCCAAGTATTGAAAGCGGCGTTTGGTCACAAATGTCTCAAACCTCCCTGCAGTTTTCAAAATATCCCAAATATCCTAATTTCGAGGCCTGAGCCATATTTTGGAGCCAAATTCTGGCTCTCTGCACGTATTCGCAGTTTGAAATTGCGACTTTTTTATACCCAACATATGCCAATGCGTTTGGTCACATTTGTCTATATCCCCACTGTAGTTTTCAAAATATTCCAAACATCCCAATTTCGAGGCCTGAGCCTAATTTTGGAGCCAAATTATGGCTCTCTGCACGTTTTCAAAGTTTGAAATTACAACTTTTTTATACCCAACATATGCCAAGTACTGAAAGCGGCGTTTGGTCACATTTGTCTCAATCCCCCCTGCAGTTTTCAAAATATCCCAAACATCCCAATTTCGAGGCCTGAGCCATATTTTGGAGCCAAATTCTGGCTCTATGCTCGTATTCGCGGTTTGAATTTATGAATTTTATACCCAACATATGCCAAGTCCTGAAAGCGGCAGTGAGTCACATTTTCCCCAAACTCCCCTGCAGTTTTCGAAATATCCCAAATATCCCAATTTCGAGGCCTGAACAATATTTTGGAGCCAAATTCTGGCTCTCTGCACGTATTCGCAATTTGAAATTACGACTTTCTTATACCCAACATATGCCAAGTACTGAAAGCGGCGTTTGGTCACATTTGTCCCAAACCCCACCTCCAGTTTTCAAAATATCCCAAACAACCCAATTTCGAGGCCTGAGCCATATTTTGAAGCCAAATTCTGGCTCTATGCACCTATTTGCGGTTTAAAATTACGACATTTTATACCTAACATATGCCAAGTCCTGAAAGCGGCAGTGAGTCACATTTCGCACAAACTCCCCTGCAGTTTTCGAAATATCCCAAATATCCCAATTTCGAGGCCTGAGCCATATTTTGGAGCCAAATTCTGGTTCTCTGCACGTACTCGCAGTTTGAAATTACGACTTTTTATACCCAACATATGCCAAGTACTGAAAGCGGCGTTTGGTCACAAATGTCCCAAACCTCCCTGCAATTTTCAAAATATCCCATATATCCTAATTTCGAGGCCTGAGCCATATGTTGGAGCCAAATTCTGGCTCTCTGCTTGTATGCGCAGTTTGAAATTACGACTTTTTTATACCCAACATATGCCAATGCGTTTGGTCACATTTGTCTAAATCCCCCCTGCTGTTTTCAAAATATCCCAAAAATCCCAATTTCGAGGCATGAGCCATATTTTGGAGCCAAATTCTGGCTCTGTGCACGTATTCACAGTTTGAAATTACGAATTTTTTATGCCCAACATATGCCAAGTAATGAGAGCGGCGTTTGGTCACATTTGTCTCAATCCCCCCTGCAGTTTTCAAAATATCCCAAACATGCCAATTTCGAGGCCTGAGCCATATTTTGAAGCCAAATTCTGGCTCTCTGAACGTATTCGCAGTTTGAAATTACCACTTTTTTATACCCAACATATGCCAAGTACTGAAAGCGGCGTTTGGTCACATTTGTCTCAATCCTCCCTGCAGTTTTCAAAATATCCCAAACATCCCAATTTCGAGGCATGAGCCATATTTTGGAGCCAAATTCTGGCTCTTTGCACGTATTCGCAGTTTGAAATTACGACTTTTTTATACCCAACGTATGCCAAGTACTGACAGCGGCGTTTGGTTACATTTGTCCCAAACCTCCCAGCAGTTTTCAAAATACCCCAAACATCACAATATCGAGGCCTGAGCCTTATTTTCTAGCCAAATTCTGGCTCTCTGCACGTATTCGCCGTTTTATATGGCGATTTTTATACCCAACATATGCCAAGTACTGAAAGCGGCGTTTGGTCACATTTGTCTCAATCCCCCAGCAGTTTTCAAAATATCCCAAAACATCCCAATTTCGAGGCCTGAGCCATATTTTGGAGCCAAATTCTGGCTCTATGCACGTATTCGCGGTTTGAATTTATTACTTTTGATACCCAACATATGCCAAGTCCTGAAAGCGGCAGTGAGTCACATTTTGCACAAACTCCAATGCAGTTTTCGAAATATCCCAAATATCCCAATTTCGAGGCCTGAGCCATATTTTGGAGCCAAATTCTGGCTCTCTGCACATATTGGCAGTTTGAAATTACGACTTTTTTATACCCAACATATGCCAAGTACTGAAAGCGGCGTTTGGTGACATTTGTCGCAAACCCCCCCTGCAGTTTTCAAAATAGCCCAAACATCCCAATTTCGAGGCTTGAGCCATATTTTGGAGCCAAATTCTGGCTCTCTGCACGTATTCGCAGTTTGAAATTACGACTTTTTTATACCCAACATATGCCAAGTACTGAAA